>NC_088240.1:12484098-12680830 GCF_036934945.1 Oncorhynchus masou masou | reverse complement strand
CACACTCACTCTCACACACACTGTAGCGGTATTTATTAGAGAGAGGGGTAAAGAAAGATTTTGTTCGGGCGCCAGGCAGGTATTAACCATGCCGAAAGGAAAAGAGTAGAATAGAGAGTACCACTACCAGACCCACACACATCAGCAGAAGAGACTGCCTAGAGTGTAGCCTGTTTACCAGATAGCCAGTGGAGAGAAAAGAGAATACACACCATAAAACCCACATCACAGCACAGGGGTAACCCCAACAAGAATACCTCATACAATAATACTAATACTAATAATGGCAGAGCAATTAAACAGTAACTTCATACAAGAACGAACCCAGTCATCAACAGAGGATTTGCAATAATCTGTATTATTTTCTAGTGGATGAGTGCAGAGGGTATGAATGTGGGGGGTGTTCATCGACACAACAAAGGCCTTAAAAATGTCCACAGTCTTCTCGGCCACATGTCATTAGTACACCTCACCTCAATACAGTTCACATAACAATACACAACTTGCAAGCAACCTCCTTTTAACTAAAATGTCCATCAAAATACTTCTGGCAGGGCAATAATAGTCCAGCTCTAATGAACTTCAATGGGAAGTGCATTTGAAAAATAGAGAGTCTGTTGCAGGGTAAAGCACTGGAACGAGAGGGAAGAGAAAGAGAGAGAAAAAGAGAAATCTTAGCTGTGGTCTTCCAGGCCTGCCGGTGTACGGTCTGACTGTCCGATGGTTTGTTGGTTTGTATGGTAAAGCTTCGCAACAATGTTGCTACTAATCCATGCGATCCATAACGGGCGCGGTCCCAAACAAAAACAACCCACGATCTAAAGCGATCACACCGATGATTGAGTTAAATACTTTATAAACTACAAACTGAAAACAAAAACAAAACTTCTGCAGCACAGCACACACAATCAAACTGTCGCGCCAGCCAAGAGCCCCTCCCCAAAGAGCTGAATGAGCTCTCTTTATCTCCTCCTTCCTTAGTGCTCATGCGCTCTTAAAGTGGCAGTGCACGGAGAAGGCTCCGTGCAGATTTCGCCACACTCCTCCCCATGAAAAAACAAAGCCTGTAGAATCAGAGAGGACGCAGACTTTGACAGGTTCATGTTCCTGCTACAAAACCAGGGAAGTCCTCATCATCAGAGTCCTCCACGAAGAGGTCCTGCAGGTGTTGCTTTTGCCTGCGATCCAGCTCTTCTGCCGTAGGGTAGCAGGGCTTTAGGTCAACAACATGCACTGTCCTGACATCTTCCCCAGTGTCCTCCAAACAGACCAAGTAGTTCACTGGTCCCAACTGCTGCACTACACGGTATGGACCTTTCCATCTCGAAGCTAGCTTGGCAGTGAACTTCTTAGATGCCTTTGACAGATGATGTGAACGTACCCAGACACGAGACTGGGGTGGAAAACACACGTCTCGTCTATGTTTGTCATAGTTTCTCAGCTGTCGTTGTTTGGCTTTGGTTTTGTGGCCTCCACTCTGGCTAGCAAGGTGTGGTGGTGTTGTACGGCATCAAACGCTGGGCAGTCAGGTGAAACATTCGAACTTTGCAAGACCCTGTCCATCGGACCTTTTAGTGGTCTTCCCAGGTGGAGTTCGTGGGAGTGACCCCAGAAGTCTCCTGCACGGCAGAGTTCAGTGCAAAGCGAAATTCTGGAAGATGCTGATCCCAACTTGTGTGCTGATCCCCCACGAATGAAGCAATCATCCCCTTCAGGGTTCGGTTTACCCTCTCGGTCAGGTTGGTCTGAGGATGATAGGCTGTGGTCAACTTGGCAATTACACCCCAGTAGGTACAGAGCTCTTTGTAGATTCCTGATATGAACTGCGGACCTCGGTCAGAGAGGATTTGGTCTGGAATCCCGAATCTGGTAAAAACCTCCTTCTCAGAATTAGAGCAATGGCTGATGCAGTGGCTTTGCGGAGGGGAAACAACTCCACCCAGTGTGTGTAGTAGTCCACTACCACCAATAAAAATTCATTCCGTGTCCCCGGCTGGGAGGAAAGGTCCCATGAGGTCAATTCCCAACATTTCATTTGGATGGTTCACCACGGTCTGCTGCATTTTCCCGGCAGGTCTGCCAATGTCTGGTTTGTATTTCTGGCAGACTTCACACTGCTGTACAAACTTCCGGGTATCAACCCACATGCCTGGCCAGTAAACCACCTCTTGTAGTCTTCGATAAGTTTTAAAAACTCCAAGATGGCCACTCATGGGATTGGCATGATAAGCTTGGATTATCTGGTCACACAATGTAGAGGGAATGAAGACGCGATAATGGGTGCTGTGTATTCCATCTCCTCTTGGAGTTTTTTCGATACACTTTATCCTGAATTATGCTATACTTATCATTGAAGCGACTCTTGGTGTCTTCTTCAGACAGACTCTTGTGGATCACCATTATGGCAGCATCCTTCTGCTGTGCTCTCCATACACTCTCATCATCCAGAGGAAAGGAATCATCCAGACATTTAGCGGTAGCATAAGTACTGCACAAGGGAGGACAAACATTGGCAGTCTCTGTAATCCGAGAAAGGGCATCTGGTACAACGTTCAGTTTTCCTTTGCGATACTCAATGATGAAGTCAAACTTCTGCAGTCTGATAGACCAGCGAATAAGGCGGCTGTTGGTCTTGCCTGATGCCAGAACCCACTGCAGAGCAGCATGGTCTGTGACAACAGTGAAGATCTTTGCCTCCAAGTAGTAGCTCCATTTCTCCAAAGCCCAGACTACAGCGAGGCACTCCCTTTCAGTCGTTGAATAATTCCTCTCGGCTGAATTAAAGGGTGCGACTTGCATAGGCAAGAACTTCTTCTGTTCCAAGTCCTGTTTGTTGAGCCAAGACTGCTCCAAGTCCTGTTTGACTTGCATCCGTGTACACAATGAAATGAGCATTCAGGTTAGGATGTCCAAGCACTGGAGGAGTAATTAGACTGTTTTTGAGTGCTTCAAATGCACTTTGGCATGCAGGGGTCCATTGGAATTTCACACCTTTCTTCTTAAGGTGGTTGAGGGGTTCAGCTACCTTTGAAAAGTCAGGCACAAACCTGTGGTACCATCCAGCCATGCCCAGAAACCGCTGAACAGCCTTGAGGGATGTGGGAATGGGAATTCCTGCACGGCTGCAACTTTGGCTGGATTTGCATGGATACCTTCAGCATTAACCACATGACCAAGGAACTTGAGTTCTGGCAGACAGAAACGACACTTCTTCAAGTTCAAGGTCAAACCTGCAGCCTGTAGCCTGTCGAAGACTGACTGAATGTCTTGCAGATGATCCGCGACAGAGGAGGAGTAGATTATGATGTCATCCAGATACACAAGACAATTTCTACCCCTCAGATCTCCCAGGACAGTCTCCATCAACCTTTGGAAGGTGGCTGGAGCATTCTTCAAACCAAAAGGCATGACTTTGAAGGAGTACAAACCAGCAGGGGTGACAAAGGCAGTCTTGTCCTGACTAGCGGGATCCATTGACACCTGCCAATAGCCACTGTTCAGATCCAGATTACTAAAGATGGATGCTCCTGCCAGAGATTCCAGTATGTCATTTATGTTTGGTAGAGGGTAGGCATCGCTTTCTGTTATGGCATTCGGCTTCCTGTAGTCCACAGAATCGATATCCACCATCTTTCTTAGGAATCAGGACAACCGGAGAAGCCCATCCGGAAAAAGAAGGTTCTACAATTCCATTCTCCAACATGCTTTTGAGCTGTTCATTGAGAATTGCCAGTTTGGCAGGGGACAGCCTGTAGGGACGCTGCTTAATGGGGACCTCATGCCGGGTATAGATTTTGTGTTTGAAGAACGGTTGTACGGCCGAGTGTAAGAGTACAAACCTCACTGTTCATGTCCAACATCTGGGAGAGCTGCCACCTTTCATCATCTGACAGACATGCCTGTTCCACTGCTTGTTTGATGTAGAAATCCACATCAGGTTTGTTTTTGCTCTCGGATAGAAGGGGGTACGGCGGTAATCAGGATGATAGTTGGGTTCTCGGACTTCACTGGTGGAACATGTTTTTTTGTCTTTGTCCGATGACTTGACCTTGTCCGGACTCTGCATAATGTAGCAGGCTCCAGCCTGAAATCAGTGCATTACCAGGTTGAAATGGATGAGGCTGAGAATAGTCAGAGTGCAGCCGATAGGAGGGTTCAGACATCGAGATGGTCAGTCCACTGAAGAACAGGAAGTCTAGGCCAAGGACTACAGCAAATGCAAGGCTTGAATCTGCAAGAATAGCCACAGGAAGGTTAATAGTCTCACCATGCAGTTTTATTATTATACTAATCCAGCCCAAGGGGTGGTAGGTTCTCCATTGGCCAAGTACAATGGTCCCTCCTCCCATGTTCGTAGCTCCTCATGAGGTAATGCCATGTTCTGCCACAGGGCCTCTTGCATCAGGGTGTAAGATGCCCCTGTGTCGATTATGGCCTTCCCTCTCCAGTTCCTAACAGTCAGAGGAACCAATAGTTGTTGCGGAATAGGAATAAGACTGCTAGCTGTGCTGTCTAAAGGCTTCATGGTGGGCATTAAGGCTGACCCAATTGTATGCAGGCCACCACGTCTGTCTAGACTTTTAGTCTTCGGTCCTTTCTGACCTTTTCCTGAATCCTGACGCTGGACATAGAGTGGGCAAGAATCTGGAGGATGTTGGACTTTACACCTCCAACACACGACTGGACATTTGTCCTGGATCTTGGGTACAAATATCTGAGACGGTTTAGCCCCAGGAGAGTTATGGGTATACTGGGATGAGGGAACAGGGTTTTTAGTTTGGAGGTGGTGCTTCCAGTCCTTCTCAAACTGAGTCCCAAGACGCACCAGATCATCCACATTTTGCACACGTTCTCGAAGTTGACTAGCAAGGCGGGGAACCATGTTCTTAAGAAGGAGTTTGACCATCTCCTGCTCAGTAATGTCAGCCTTCCATCTCCTACATAGAACTCGATAGGAGAAGGCAAAGTCCCGTATTGGCTCTGCTTCACCCTGGACTCTGTTACGAACACGTTCCGCCAGTTCATCCACATAGTCCTCTGAGAGGAAGGCTAAGAGGAATATATTTTGAAACTCCTCCCAGGTTGACACATGTTCACGGGCTATCTCCCACCAGTCTCTTGCTGTACCATGAAGAACACTGCGGAGGGTAGCAAGAACCTCCAAGTCAGTAAGGGGCCGGATAGAAAGAAAATCATTACACTTAGATAAGAAAAACAGTGGATCAACATCATCTTCTGGGCTGCCAAAAGTGGGAAAAGTAGTTTGATAGGGAGGGAGCGCTCTAGAGGAGGCATGACAGTGGCAGCGGGAGTTCTGTTGTTTAACAGTATCTTCAGAGGGGGTTTTGTAGTACTACCTGTTCCTATTCCCTTACTGGCCAAGCCAGTGGCAGAGGTAAAACCTGAGGGAGGTGCAGAAGATTTGTCCAGAAGGGAAAAGCACTGCATTACCTCCTGGTGCAGCTCTTCCAGTTGAAGGTCTGTGGCCTTCTGTGCTTTCCATCTCATTAACGGTGTCCTTTTGAGTCTGTTCAATCAAAAATCGTAGTTCCCCTGTGAGAGAGTTCTTCATGTCCTCCATAACTTCCTTCAGATAAGAACACACTCCCTTCACAACAGAGGCTGACTCCTCTGCTCTCTGTTTTTGTTCCTCCTCAAGAAAGATTATGACTTGATGATGGTTAGTTTCCATTTGTGTTTTGAACCGGTGCAGTTTTCCTTGAATATCCTGCTTCAGAGAATCTTGTAAATATTTCTGTCTCTGAACAATTTGTTGTTGGTTTTCCTCCATTTGACAGGGAAGGTAATCCAACCTCCGCTGCACATCTGTCTGATGAGCCTCCACACATTCACTGAGTTTGCGAATGGCATTCTCCTGCATTGTCAAACTATGATTGGTGTGTGTCCATTGATGTTCCAGTTGTCCAGTGATCACAGAGACACCTCTCCCAGTCTCTCTGGACAGGGTAACCGGAAGGGTTTGAGGGGAGGGTAATGGTGGAGATGTTATAGGTGAACCAGAAGCCTGGGGATTAGGGTCAGTGCTATCCAACTCCATTAGTCCATCAAGTCCTTCCACAATGAAAGAATCCCGAACATGATTACCATCAGGTGTGTCCACATTGACACAGTATGGGGTTCCAACAAAAGACATGATTCAACCTTGTGTGGATGGTGTCATGAGTGTTTCTCTTCAAGTCCCTGTTCGGGCGCCAATTCTGTAGCGGTATTTATTAGAGAGGGGTAAAGAAAGATTTTGTTCGGGCGCCAGGCAGGTATTAACCATGCCGAAAGGAAAAGAGTAGAATAGAGAGAGTACCACTACCAGACCCACACACATCAGCAGAAGAGACTGCCTAGAGTGTAGCCTGTTTACCAGATAGCCAGTGGAGAGAAAAGAGAATACACACCATATAAAACCCACATCACAGCACAGGGGTAACCCCAACAAGAATACCTCATACAATAATACTAATACTAATAATGGCAGAGCAATTAAACAGCAACTTCATACAAGAACGAACCCAGTCATCAACAGAGGATTTGCAATAATCTGTATTATTTTCTAGTGGATGAGTGCAGAGGGTATGAATGTGGGGGTGTTCATCGACACAACAAAGGCCTTAAAAATGTCCACAGTCTTCTCGGCCACATGTCATTAGTACACCTCACCTCAATACAGTTCACATAACAATACACAACTTGCAAGCAACCTCCCTTTTAACTAAAATGTCCATCAAAATACTTCTGGCAGGGCAATAATAGTCCAGCTCTAATGAACTTCAATGGGAAGTGCATTTGAAAAATAGAGAGTCTGTTGCAGGGTAAAGCACTGGAACGAGAGGGAAGAGAAAGAGAGAGAAAAAGAGAAATCTTAGCTGTGGTCTTCAGGCCTGCCGGTGTACGGTCTGACTGTCCGATGGTTTGTTGGTTTGTATGGTAAAGCTTCGCAACAATGTTGCTACTAATCCATGCGATCCATAACGGGCGCGGTCCCAAACAAAACAACCACGATCTAAAGCGATCACACCGATGATTGAGTTAAATACTTTATAAACTACAAACGCTGAAAAACAAAAACAAAACTTCTGCAGCACAGCACACACAATCAAACTGTCGCGCCAGCCAAGAGCCCCTCCCCAAAGAGCTGAATGAGCTCTCTTTATCTCCTCCTTCCTTAGTGCTCATGCGCTCTTAAAGTGGCAGTGCACGGAGAAGGCTCCGTGCAGATTTCGCCACAACACTCACACACACACACACACACACACACACACACACACACACACACACACACACACACACACACACACACACACACACACTCACTCACTCACTCACTCACTCACTCACTCACTCACTCATACTCACACACCACACTCACACACCATACACACACACACACACACACACACACCACACTCACACACACTCACAGTCACACTCACACTCACACATACTCACACACACACACACACACACACACACACACACACTCACACTCACACTCACACTCACACTCATACTCATACTCATACTCACTCATACTCACACACACACACACACACACTCACAATCACTCACACACACACTCACACTCACACTCACACTCATACTCACTCATACTCACACTCACACACACACACATACACACACACACACACACACACACACACACACACACACACACACACACACACACACACACACACACACTCACACTCATACTCACACACCTCAGCAGTTTCATCACAGTGCACTGCTTCCTGCTCAGCGCAGATCCTTTTCACACTCTGAGGAGCTATAGGAAAAAGCTGTGTGGACATATACTGCTGTGTACTGGGATACAGAAGATGTATACGACCAATACAACATTTAAAGGATTCCCCTGTTAAACACATCTCAGTTTTTGAAAGTTTATTGAGCTACATTTCTGGATGAGGGGTCTACCCCTACTGTGGCTTTGGTCTTTCTGTTTCTCTCATATGCATCACAGAAACTGCTTGGGACCCCCCCCCCCAACCCCCCTCCCACCCATCATACTCTGTTGAAGAGTGTTCCCCAGTCAAAGGATTTGAAAGGTCTTACAAATAAATCCAGGTTCTTAACAAACTAGCTCTGTCCTGAACCTCAATATCCTCTTTGTGTTCCTCTGTGATCTGATCTCTGACCTGGTCTTCTAAACCTCAAAGCCCTCTAGATCAGCCCTGATCCTGAATAATGATGATGATGTCATCATTAGAAATCAAGCCTGATCCCCACAAGCCTTTTAAGTGTGTGTGTGTGTGTGTGTGTGTGTGTGTGTGTGTGTGTGTGTGTGTGTGTGTGTGTGTGTGCACACGCTTTGAAACTGGGAAGGACGATGGAACCACAATCTCTAGATGTAGTATACGTACTGTACATACACACACACACACACACACACACACACACACACACACACACACACACACACACACACACACACACACACACACACACACACACACACACACAGTAACATAGAGTCAGAACATAAATCCAAACCACTGAAAACATGCCTTCTGCCTTTCTCCTCCTCTCATCTCTACCCATAGTGCATCTCTGTGAAATGCTGCCAAGGGCTGCCTGGGGGTGGCCATTAAGGCTGTGGAATGAGAGAGTCATTCTGCGTGCTCACCCGAATGTGACGGCAGCGAGAATGGGAGTCAGCACAGACCCATTCAGAGCTGGCAACCATGGTGTTGCCTTGGCAGCATGCCTTTAAAAGACTGGCAGACCTTGAGATAACATTTATACAACCCACCCCATGCCTGACTGGCCTGACTGGTCTGACCGGCCCAGATGCATGGGGGGACTGGGGGAGGATAGTGGGGTGTTAATAAAGGTTGGGAGAGGGGGGGATATGATGGTGGCGGTTCCAGGCCACTTATAGGTTTTATTTTATTTGTTTCACCTTTATTTAACCAGGTAGGCCAGTTGAGAACAAGTTCTCATTTACAACTGCAACCTGGCCAAGATCAAGCAAAGCAATGCGACAAAAACAACAACACAGAGTTACACACAGGATAAACAATCGTACAGTCAAAAACACAATGTAATAATATATGTACAGTGTGTGCAAATGTAGTAAGATTAAGGAGGTAAGGAAATAAATAGGCCATAGAGGCAAAATAATTACAATTTAGCACTAACACTGGAGTGATGGATGTGCAGATGATGATGTGCAAGTAGAGATACTGAGGTGCAAAAGGAAAAAAGATATACTTTAAAAAAAATGTAAATAACAATATGGGGATGAGGTAGTTGGGTGTGCTATTTACAGATGGGCTGTGTACAGGTACAGTGAGTAAGCTGCTCTGACAGCTGATGCTTAAAGTTAGTAAGAGAGATATATGTCTCCAGCTTCAGCTTCAGTGATTTTTGCAATTTGTTCTAGTCATTGGCAGAGAACTGGAAAGAAAGGCGGCCAAAGGGGGTGTTGGCTTTGGCGATGACCAGTGAAATATACCTGCTGGAGCGTGTGCTACGGGTGGGTGTTGATTTGGTGACCAGTGAGCTGAGATAAGGCGGGGCTTTGCCTAGCAAAGACTTATAGATGACCTGGAGCCAGTGGGTTTTACGACGAATATGTAGTGAAGACCAGCCAACGAGAGCATACAGGTCGCAGTGGTGGGTAGTATATGGGGCTTTGGTGACAAAACGGATGGCACTGTGATAGACTGCATCCAATTTGCTGAGTAGAGTGTTGGAGGCTATTTTGTAAATGACATCGCAGAAGACAAGGATCGGTAGGATTGTCAGTTTTACGGGGGTATGTTTGACTGCATGAGAGGAGGCTTTGTTGCGCAATAGGCAGCCAATTCTAGATATAATTTTGGATTATTTTGGGATTTTGGATTTAATGTGAGTCTGGAAGGAGAGTTTACAGTCTAACCAGTTATAAGGAAAGCACTGAGAAAGAAAACAACTAGGCCTCTGAAATGGGTGGGATTGGAGCCTTCTATCTTTTATCTATAAGTGTCCCAGCCTTTAGAGTTGTTGAACTTAATGATTGGCAGCATGTCAGCCAATGCAGAACAACAATAAACACATCAACAAGTTTGAGTTCGTAAGTTTGACCAGGAGTTGTTCCTTCTTCGGACACGTGGTCCATGTGTTATGACAGGAAATAGCAAGATGTGTCACAGTGCTGCGCCACAGAAAATGTTAACATTAATACACATGAATGACACATCCTCCTGGCAGACTGAGGTGGAATAACATGTCCACCAGAATGAGCAGTCAAACTCAACTAGACACTGCCTGCCTGCCTGCCTGTCTGCCTGTCTTTGCGTGTGTCTCCTCATCTTTATCACACAGAGCCATTAACGAGACATCAATTAGATATGCATAGACACTAGGGACTGACTGGATTAATTGAAGTGTACTAGATTAGTGAACTGAACTGACCTGAGTCCACACTGAATTTAATTGACATAACACTGAATTAATTTGACTCCACACTGAATTTAGTTTAGATTTAAGTTCACATTAAATGAATTATCCAAGCAGTGGGAAACGTATTTGCTTTTCTTTCTTTATACTATTTTCTACATTTGTTTAACACCAAGAAACAACTCTTGGCATTCTCTCAACCAGCTTCACCTGGAATGCTTTTCCAACAAGTCTTGAAGGAGTTTCAACAGATACTGAGCACTTGTTGGCTGCTTTTTCTTCACTCTGAGGTCCAATTTATCCCAAACCATCTCAATTGGGTTGAGGTTGTGTGATTGTGGAGGCCAGGTCATCTGATGCAGCACTCCATCACTCTACTTCTTGGTCAAATAGCCCTTACACAGCCTGGAGGTGTGTTGGGTCATTGTCCTGTTGAAAAACAAATGATAGTCCCACTAAACTCAAACCAGATTGGAATGGCGAATCGCTGCAGAATGTTGTGATAGCCATGCTGGTTAAGTGTGCCTTAAATTCTAAATAAATCACAGACAGTGTCACCGGCGAAGTACACCCACACACTCACACTTCCTCCTCCATGCTTCACGGTGGGAACCACACATGCGGAGATCATCCGTTCACCTACTCTGCGTCTCACAAAGACACGGCAGTTGAAACCAGAAATCTGAAATCATCAGACCAAAGAACAGATTTCCACCGGTCTAATGTCCATAGCTCATTCGCAGCAATTCAACCATGAAGGCCTGATTCATGCAGTCTCCTCTGAACAGTAGATGTTGAGATGTGTCTGTTACTTGAAATCCATGAAGCATCTATTTGGGCTGCAATTTCTGAGGCTGGTAACTCTAATGAACTTATCCTCTATATCAGAGGTAACTCTGGGTCTTCCTTTCCTGTGGCGGTCCTCATGAGAGCCAGTTTCATCATAGCGCTTGATGGTTTTTGCGACTGCACTTGAAGAAACATTCAAAATTCTTGAAAAGTTCCAGATTGACTGACCTTCATGTCTTAAAGTAATGATGGACTGTCATTTCTCTTTGCTTATTTACGCTGTTCTTGCCATAATATGGACTTGGTCTTACCAAATTCTGTATTCTACCCCTACCTTGTCACAACACAACTGATTGGCTAAAATGCATTAAGATGGAAAGAAATTCCACATATGAACTTTTAACAAGGCACACCTGTTAATTGAAATGCATTCCAGGTGACTACCTCATGAAGCTGGTTGAGAGAATGCCAATAGTGTGCAAAGCTGTCATCAAGGCAAAGGGTGGCTAATTTGAAGAGTCTCAAATATAACATATATTTTGATTTGTTTAACACTTTTTTGGTTACTACATGATTCCATATGTGTTATTTCATAGTGTTGATGTCTTCACTATTATTCTACAATGTAGAAAATGATGAAATAAAGAAAAACCCTTGAATGAGTAGGTGTGTCCAAACTTTTGACTGGTACTGTAGTTCAATGAGGGAATCATTTCAATCAGTTCAATGAGTGGTCAGTTCAGAGTTTTTTAAACTGCAACGCTGAAAACAAATACATTTCCCTTTTTTCTAAGTGTATCTCCCTCTCCCTCTCTTTCTCCTCTCTCTCTCTCTTTGTATTTCTTCCCTTCTTTCTTTGGTACACTCCCTCTATCTTTTTCTCCCTCCATCTCTCTGTATCTTGTCCTCTGTCCTGTGCCATATGTGTTTCACATGTTGGATGTTTTCTGCTGGAACTTATTACAAGGGGGCTGTTCAGGACTCATATTTTTCATAATATCTTCCCAGATTGAACTTATTATGCAGTCTTATATTGGAGAGAGAAAGTATGTTTTTCTTATCCCCAGATAAGAAACTTCCAGTTAGGGACATGATGATTATTCAGCAGGGGGGGGAGAGCGAGAGAGCGAGAAAGAGAGAGAGGTGCGTGTGTGAAAAATCTTCATTCTCGGCTGTTTCCTGTTTGAGGCATCTGCAGAGGCACTTCCTGTATGACTTCCTGTCACGAGACACGTGATCTCCAAAAGGGAAGAGGTGGGGTTGGATGGGCTGAAGGAATGGAAAGATAGAGAGGCAGAAGTATAAAGGGAGGGCGAAGTATAAAAATGAGAAGAAATAGGGGGAAGAGCATGACAAGTGGAGGGGGTCCAGTCAGGGTTAGATGGGTTCAAGGGTGGAGCAGACAGCCGTATCCTGTGATGAAGTAGACAGCACGGTGTTTCATATCTGGTGACAGGAGGGGAGAGGAGAGGAAATCCAGAGCCATGTATATCATATCTGTGCACACTGTTCTCAAAGCTTTGTTACTGCATCAAATAGCCTCTCCATGCATGGGAATGAGGGAGAGGGAGAGGGAGAGGGGGGAGGGAGAGAGAGAGAGAGAGAGAGAGAGAGAGGGAGGGAGAGAGAGAGAGAGAGAGAGAGAGACAGAGAGAGAGAGAGAGAGAGAGAGAGAGAGAGAGAGAGAGAGACAGAGAGAGAGAGAGAGACAGAGAGAGAGAGAGAGAGAGAGAGAGAGACAGAGAGAGAGAGAGAGAGAGAGAGAGAGAGAGAGAGAGAGAGAGAGAGAGAGACAGAGAGAGAGAGAGACAGAGAGAGAGAGAGAGAGAGACAGAGAGAGAGAGAGAGAGAGACAGAGAGAGAGAGAGAGACAGAGAGAGAGACAGAGAGAGAGAGAGAGAGAGAGAGAGAGAGAGAGAGAGAGACAGAGAGAGAGAGAGAGACAGAGAGAGAGAGAGAGAGACAGAGAGAGAGAGAGAGAGAGAGACAGAGAGAGAGAGAGACAGAGAGAGAGAGAGAGACAGAGAGAGAGAGAGAGAGAGAGACCCTTTTCGCAGAGATAGGTACAGTTTGCTCTTAGAAAAAAAGGTCTTATCTAGAACCTAAAAGGGGTCTTCGGCTCTCCCCATAGGAGAACCTTTAAAAGAACCCTTTATGGTTCCAGGTAGAACCGTTTTGAATTCCATGTAGAACCCTTTACTCAGAGGGTTCAAACATGGAATCCAAAATAGTTCTATCTGGAACCAAAAAGGGTTCTCCTATGGGGAGAGCCAAAGAACCCTTTTGGGACCTTTTTATCGAAGAGTGTAGAGACACAAAGACACAGGGAATGAGAGAGGGACAGACATACAGGGAGTGATAGTGATTAAGGGATAATGACATGATTATGATGGATAGAGAGAACGAGAAAAGAGAGATGATATTGGTCCGTCCTCAATGAAAGCAATATATCCAGTGCCAGGGGAAGTATTAATGGCTTCCATTGATTTACAGTGTGAGACAGATATATCCCAGTGGAGGCTCTCTCTGTCTGTCTGTCTGTCTGTCTGTCTGTCTGTCTGTCTGTCTGTCTGTCTGTCTATCTTTTTATCTCTCCCTCTAGTTCTCTCTCTCTCCCTCTCTTCCTCTCCCTCTCTCTCTCTCCCGTTCTTTGGTTCTCTCTCTCTATCTCTCACTCTCTTTCTCTCCCTCCCTCTGGTTCTCTCTCTCTCACTCTCTTTCTCTCCCTCCCTCTGGTTCTCTCTCTCTCACTCTCTTTCTCTCCCTCCATCTGGTTCTCTCTGACTCACCTGCTCACCTTTTGATTTCATTCACTGTCTCTGTTAATCTTTTGATGATCTCCCACTCTAACATTTCTCTAGAATTGTACTGTATTTAAATATCCTTCCCTTAAGGGAATCTCTACATATTGACAAAGAGAAGAGCAAAAAAACAGAACAAATGCTGATAGGATTTGACATACTGGTACAGGTTTGGAGCTCTGCTTTCAACCCGACGTCACACTCCCCCTTTCTCCTATTGGGCGTGGGGCACAGTGGGTTGTAGTGGAGGGGTCAGAGTGCCAGTCATCTACTAGAGAACTACGGCCACTCCTTCCCATATCCCTCACCCCCCCTTTCTCTCCCCCTTCTCCACCTCCTCCCCAATCTTCACACTGTCTCTATCCATCTACACAGAGGCTGGTGAGGCAGCTCTGATCCGATTGACTGACTGACTGACTGACTGACTGACTGACTGACTGACTCAATGACTGACTGACTGACTGATTCACTGACTGATTGACTGACTAATTCACTGGCTGACTGGCTTACTGGCTGGTTGACTTACTTGCTGGCTGGCTCACTCACTGATTCACTGACTGATTGACTGACTGACTGACTGATTCACTGACTGACTCACTGACTGAGTGACTGTCTGACTGACTGACTGATTCACTGACTGATTCACTGACTGAGTGACTGACTGACTGATTGACTGACTGACTGACTGACTCAATGACTGATTGACTGACTCACTGACTGACTGACTGACTGACTGACTGACTGACTCATTCACTGACTCACTGACTAACTGACTGACTGACTCACTGACTAACTGACTGACTGACGGACTGATTGACTGACTGACTGACTGACTCACTGACTGTCTGACTGACCGAGTGACTGACTCACTGACTGACTCACTGACTGAGTGACTGACTGACTCACTGACTGACTGACTGACTCACGGACTGATTGACTGATTGACTGACTGATTGACTGACTGACTGACTGATTCACTGACTGACTCACTGACTGACTGACTGACTGACTGACTGACTGATTCACTGACTGACTCACTGACTGAGTGACTGACTGACTCACTGAATGACTGACTGACAGACTGATTCACTGACTGAGTGACTCACTGACTGACTGACTGATTCACTGACTGACTCACGGACTGATTGACTGACTGACTGACTCACTGACTGTCTGACTGACCGAGTGACTGACTCACTGACTGACTCACTGACTGAGTGACTGACTGACTCACTGACTGACTGACTGACTCAAGGACTGATTGACTGACTGACTGACTGTCTGACTGACTGACTGATTCACTGACTGACTCACTGACTCACTGACTGACTGACTGACTGACTGATTCACTGACTGACTCACTGACTGAGTGACTGACTGACTCACTGAATGACTGACTGACAGACTGATTCACTGACTGAGTGACTCACTGACTGACTGACTGATTCAAGGACTGACTCACTGACTGAGTGACTGACTGACTCACTGACTGACTGACTGACAGACTGATTCACTGACTGAGTGACTCACTGACTGACTGACTGATTCACTGACTGACTGACTGACTCGCAGACACAGAGGTCACACTCAGAGTGGTGAAGGAAAGAAGAGAGGGGGAAAGACGGAGACCCTCCGCTGGGAAAGTCGTCGTAATCAACGATGAGGAGGGCTATTGAGAGAAAGAGAAGGAGGTTGCAATCAAAAGGAGAAAGGGATGGAGGAGGACTGAGTGGCAGAGACTTAGATACATTGATTGTTAAGAAAAGCAAAAAGAGAAGACTGGAGTGGTGATATTTTTAACTTCTTGTAATCAAGGAAAGCACTCTCTCTCATCATTTAGAGACAGAGGTACAGTGGAGGGGTTTGAATAACGGACATGGACAGAGAAAGTAAAAGGCGAAGAGATGAAGAGATAAAGAAGTGTCTGACAGTCGGCCGGAGGCCTGACGGATGTGTTCAGCAAGGTTAGACACAACTTGTCTCTGCTCCACTGCTCTCTTTGTGTTTCCTCTACTGTCTTTGAATGGGGCACATGGCAGTGACACATTTTAATGCCAGGTGTAGCTACAACGTGCCCAGATATGATCGTAATATGATCATTCGTAGGCAGATCTGTTAATCCCAGTCAAGAAGAAACAGGATATGTTCTGATGTCCTGACAGCTACTCTCTCCATCTCCCGACTCGTAGCCCTTTGTTACCTAATAATCCACCTCTCCCAATTGAGCATCCCAAATAATCCCACCAGATTAGGAGGGGCATCTCCAATAATCCATCAGAATTGTATAATCTTCACAACGCACCAAAACATCCCTATTTGATGTCATGGCTGTTTTCATTTCCTAGTCTGCGGATCTGTTGCTGCCCCACAATCACACCAAGGTGCATTACGTAAATGCTTAGAACTGCTGTGGAAACTGGATAAATAAAAATACACGTTGTTTGTCTTACTATGATATCACTGGTTTAATCATTGTTGTTTTGAAGTACCATTATGTGGCTGGCTGAGTGGAAGCTTCGCTCTGTTTGTTCATCTGTGAGACTGATCAAATTACTGGGCAGTTTATTTACTTAGCTGAATATTCAGCTGGTTGATTTGTGTGTGTGTGTGTGTGTGTGTGTGTGTGTGTGTGTGTGTGTGTGTGTGTGTGTGTGTGTGTGTGTGTGTGTGTGTGTGTGTGTGTGTGTGTGTGTGTGTGTGTGTGTGTGTGTGTGTGTGTGTGTGTGTGTGTGTGTGTGTGTGTGTGTGTGTGTGTAAGAGAGAGTGTGCGTGTGTGTGTGTGTAAGAGAGAGAGTGTGTGTGTGTGTGTGTGTGTGTGTGTGTGTGTGTGTGTAAGAGAGTGTGCGTGCTCTTGCGTATTGATGAGCTGAGGGCCTGACGACGACTCAAAGCAATCAGGTGTTATTATTGTCTCCTTGGTCGGCCAATGACTCCCAGACAACCACTCAGGTACCTTACTATATTGCTTAAACAAAATCTTTAGAAGTCTTCAGGAGAGCCTAGACTATGCTAGTGGTCTATGTGGAACTTACCAGCGTGGTGATTGTATCTACCGTTGGCTCAAAATGGCTTCTATTTTGCACATCATGGATGAAGTGAGAAACTGTAGAGAAGTTTAGAGAATTTTGAGTCTGAATGAGAAGTTTCATAAATGAGTAATCCACAACTAGAACTAGATGAGATCCATCCAACACCCTGTGGCGGTCATTTGCAGTAACACTGTTCCTGCTAATGACATCAGATGGGGATGGGCTTCTGTCTGTCTTTTTTCAGAAGCTTTTAAAAGTGCCTGGGACTTGGCCCTGTAGGCATTATCCCTAGTATCATGGCAAGAATTAAATATGTCTTGTGAAATTTCACTCTTCCCTCAAGGATATCTCTTCCACTCTTTCTCTCTCTCTTTTTCGCTCTCTCTTTCTCCATCCTACTCTCTCTCTCCTCTCACTTTCTTCCTCACCGTCTCGTCTCTCTCGGGGGGATGAGTTAAAAGCACATTACTTGGGCTACTCGAGAGCTGAGGGTTCTCGATGAATGTTAAACAGTCTTATCAAATGGCACTCTACATACTGTAGCATCACAGGGTCCTAGACACCACTGGTCTAATGTAGGTCTAGGCAGGTTCATCACTGCTGAGTGATTAACCAACATTTTGGTTATTTTTTGTTTTTTAAACAACTAATTGATCAAAGTCGGTTCAATTATTTTGAATTCCATTTTGTTCATTTTTTTTCTGTGACCTCAATGTGCAGTTTAGAGATAAATCAGATCAAGCCTGAGCTGTGCAATATAGTAGGGGAGTTGTAGTTTCCAACAGGCCAAAATTCTACATAGTTTAGCACAGAAAAGGGGTCATTAACTACAATGATGACAATCCGTTGCGCACCTGCTTAAACTTGCCCGGTCTGTGGAGAGCAGACACCGAGAGAGATTGCTTGATGGTGAGGATAGAAATCAGTTGCTTTGCCAACTCAAAAATAATACAAACTAAGTGATTGATAGTTGGCATTCAGCAGTCATAAAAGGATGTCTTATTTACTTTGAATAACTAGTCAAATAGTGATTTTGTCAGACAGCGAAGGCAGCAGCTTTATAGAGACTTGAAATGAAATACTAAAGTCATCAAATAAAACATATCTTATTAAAGTAATGTGAATAAATGAAGGCTAATAATTCATAAGTAGTAATGGGCAGTCACTACTTTCATTCATTGTTTTATTCTGTGTTACCTCATTCAATCCACATAATGCATAATACATTTAATGAGTTGTTACAGCATTAAACCCACCTAATGCATAGTGCATAGTACATTTAATGTCTAAAGAAATAATCTAAACTTTTAAAATAAAAGAACCGAAACTGAACCGACCCCAGAAAGTAGTAATCGCTCGTCACAATCTATGTCATCTGGTCAACTTCAACTTCTTAAAGTTAAAGTTGAACTTCTACTTTTATGACACACACACACACACACACACACACACACACACACACACACACACACACACACACACACACACACACACACACACACACAGCATTTCATTTCAAATCTGAAAGTGTTATAAGTCTTCATTTGGAAGCCCATGGGTGAAGCTTGTAATGATTAGGTGGGGACACTTTACAGTTTTTAACAATTACTTTGGCACTAATTGTCACGTTCTGACCTTAGTTCTTTTGTTTTGTCTTTGTTTTAGTGAGTTGGGTGAGCAGTCTATGTTCTTTTTTCTATGATTTGGGATTTCTGTGTTTGGCCCGGTGTGGTTCTCAATCAGAGGCAGCTGTCCATCGTTGTCCCTGATTGAGAACCATACTTCGGTAGCCTGTTTTCACCCTTGAGTTGTGGGTGATTGTTTTCTGTTGAGTGTTTGTACCTGCACCAGACAGAACTATTTCGGTTTTGTTCTTTCACTTTGATGTTTTTGTTCAGTGTTAATTTACTTTATTAAAAAGATGGACACTTACCACTCTGCGCATTGGTCCTCTGATCCCCCCTACTCCTCCTCCTCAGAGGAAGAAGACAGTTACACTAATTTCAGAACCTTATGTTCATTTTCCAAACTCTAGACACAGAACTCAAAACGGTCATCACTTGTAACACAGGTTGTCCAATGTTCAAAACATTGCATTGTGCATTCATATCTTTAAAGAAACCTTGCGCTTGCGGAATCATTGGTTCAAATAACAAATTTATCATGAAATAACATGGGAACATTCATTTAGATCACCCACACACAAGATACCAATAGTTTCGCTATGTAGTTCATACAATCATTAAATATTGTAGTACAAAATATGTGATACATGTTTCATTATGCTACTACACGTAAATACATCACTGTAAAAGGACTAGTAGAGAGAATACAACAGACACAGTGGAATCATTGAACAAAATCAGAAAATTATTGATGAAATGCAATAAAATCACAACAGGTTTCTTTGAATCAAAGCAAAAAAAATTATCTACAAAAAGAAAAAAACTACAGTAAAACATTAACTGCAGTGTTCCTCACCTGGCTTACTGTAAAACATCACTGCAGTGTTCCTCACCTGGCTTACTGTAAAACATCACTGCAGTGTTCCTCACCTGGCTTACTGTAAAACATCACTGCAGTGTTCCTCACCTGACTTACTGTAAAACATCACTGCAGTGTTCCTCACCTGACTTACTGTAAAACATCACTGCAGTGTTCCTCACCTGGCTTACTGTAAAATATCACTGCAGTGTTCCTCACCTGGCTTACTGTAAAACACCACTGCAGTGTTCCTCACCTGGCATACTGTAAAACATCACTGCAGTGTTCCTCATCTGGCTTACTGTAAAACATCACTGCAGTGTTCCTCACCTGGCTTACTGTAAAACACCACTGCAGTGTTCCTCACCTGGCTTACTATAAAACACCACTGCAGTGTTCCTCACCTGGCTTACTGTAAAACATCACTGCAGTGTTCCTCACCTGGCTTACTGTAAAACATCACTGCTGTGTTCCTCACCTGGCTTACTGTAAAAGATCACAGCAGTGTTCCTCACCTGGCTTACTGTAAAAGATCACAGCAGTGTTCCTCATCTGGCTTACTGTAAAACATCACTGCAGTGTTCCTCACCTGGCTTACTGTAAAACATCACTGCAGTGTTCCTCACCTGGCTTACTGTAAAGGATCACAGCAGTGTTCCTCACCTGGCTTACTGTAAAAGATCACAGCAGTGTTCCTCATCTGGCTTACTGTAAAACATCACTGCAGATTTCCTCACCTAGCTTACTGTAAAACATCAGTGCAGTGTTCCTCACATGGCTTACTGTAAAACATCACTGCAGTGTTCCTCACCTGGCTTACTGTAAAACACCACTGCAGTGTTCCTCACCTGGCATACTGTAAAACATCACTGCAGTGTTCCTCATCTGGATTACTGTAAAACATCACTGCATGGTTCCTCACCTGGCTTACTGTAAAACACCACTGCAGTGTTCCTCACCAAGCTTACTATAAAACACCACTGCAGTGTTCCTCACCTGGCTTACTGTAAAACATCACTGCAGTGTTCCTCACCTGGCTTACTGTAAAACATCACTGCTGTGTTCCTCACCTGGCTTACTGTAAAAGATCACAGCAGTGTTCCTCACCTGGCTTACTGTAAAAGATCACAGCAGTGTTCCTCATCTGGCTTACTGTAAAACATCACTGCAGTGTTCCTCACCTGGCTTACTGTAAAACATCACTGCAGTGTTCCTCACCTGGCTTACTGTAAAGGATCACAGCAGTGTTCCTCACCTGGCTTACTGTAAAAGATCACAGCAGTGTTCCTCATCTGGCTTACTGTAAAACATCACTGCAGATTTCCTCACCTAGCTTACTGTAAAACACCAGTGCAGTGTTCCTCACATGGCTTACTGTAAAACATCACTGCAGTGTTCCTCACCTGGCTTACTGTAAAACACCACTGCAGTGTTCTTCACCTGGCTTACTGTAAAACACCACTGCAGTGTTCCTCACCTGGCTTACTGTAAAACATCACTGCAGTGTTCCTCACTTGGCTTACTGTAAAACATCACTGCAGTGTTCCTCACCTGGCTTACTGTAAAACATCACTGCAGTGTTCCTCACCTGGCTTACTGTAACACATCACTGCAGTGTTCCTCACCTGGCTTACTGTAAAACATCACTGCAGTGTTCCTCACCTGACTTACTGTAAAACATCATTGCAGTGTTCCTCACCTAGCTTACTGTAAAACATCACTGCACTGTTCCTCACCTGGCTTACTGTAAAACATCACTGCAGTCTTCCTCGCCTGGCTTACTGTAAAACATCACTGCAGTGTTCCTCACCTGGCTTACTGTAAAACATCACTGCAGTGTTCCTCACCTGGCTTACTGTAACACATCACTGCAGTGTTCCTCACCTGGCTTACTGTAAAACATCACTGCAGTTTTCCTCACCTGACTTACTGTAAAATATCACTGCAGTGTTCCTCACCTGACTTACTGTAAAACATCACTGCAGTGTTCCTCACCTGGCTTACTGTAAAACATCACTGCAGTGTTCCTCACCTGGCTTACTGTAAAACATCACTGCAGTGTTCCTCACCTGGCTTAATGTAACACATCACTGCAGTGTTCCTCACCTGGCTTACTGTAAAACATCACTGCAGTGTTCCTCACCTGGCTTACTGTAAAACATCACTGCAGTGTTCCTCACCTGGCTTACTGTAAAACATCACTGTAGTGTTCCTCACCTGGCTTACAGTAAAACATCACTGCAGTGTTCCTCACCTGGCTTACTGTAAAACACCACTGCAGTGTTCCTCACCTGGCTTACTGTAAAACATCACTGCAGTGTCCCTCACCTGGCTTACTGTAAAACATCACTGCAGTGTTCCTCATCTGGCTTACTGTATAACACCACTGCAGTGTTCCTCACCTGGCTTACTGTAAAACATCACTGCAGTGTTCCTCACCTGGCTTACTGTAAAACATCACTGCAGTGTTCCTCACCTGACTTACTGTAAAACATCACTGTAGTGTTCCTCACCTGGCTTACTGTAAAACATCACTGCAGTGTTCCTCACCTGGCTTACTGTAAAAAGCAGAACAAAGGGATGATTACTGTACTTCTATATTTCCATCAACTCTGTCTTGTGGATTTAGCCACAGGTTCTCATCCACATCACAATGGATGTTTTCATTAGCCAATGACCTGATTTAGCTCATCAAGGAAGGTTACATTCGAACAGCGACTCATGTGGCTGCCAGCAACTCAATATATAGAGTAGAGAGCTTTAGTTGTTGTTCGACCAAACATTAGATTGGGCAAGATGCTTAATCTAAGCAACTTTGACCGTGGTATGATTGTTGATGCCACACATGGTGGTTCTAGCATCTCAGAAACAGCTTCCTTCCTGGGATTTTTACGGACTACAGTCTCTAGAGTTTACAGAGAAAGGTGCGATAAACAAAACACATTCAGTGAGCGGCAGTTCTGTGGGCAAAAACACCTTGTTAGTGAGAGAGGTCAGAGGAGAATGTCCAGACTCATTCAATCAAGCTAACAGAAAGGCCACAAATGCGCAAATAACAGCTGTTTAAAACAGTGGTGTGCAGAAGGGCATCTTTTAACTTACAACACCGTGAATAATTCAGGTTGTTGCGGAGGCAAAAGGGAGTCCTACCCAGTACTAGAGAGGTGTACCTAATAAAGTGTACAGTAATGTCAAATCTGAAAACATGGTCTGGAAAAGTACATGGGACCATAGAAACAGTGTCTGATAAAGAATGATGATGAAATATTACATCCATAGATAATGTAGTCCAATTGTTCCACGGTAATTGGATCTCGTTATCCTGAAACTTTCATGATCTAAACATGGAATATTGTTCGTCAGTTTCCATAAAACTTTGCATTAAGAGTAACGCAACAGTTACTCATCATTTTGAGCAGTTGTATCAATTGTGTGTGTGTGTGTGTGTTATGTACTTGAGTGAAGACCCAAAAGCGGTTTAACAGAAACAGAGTTCTTTTAATGAAAAAACAGGAATGGCATAGATCCTCTTCCGACGTTGTCAATGGCACAATAGAATACCCGCAGAGAGGGCGACAAATGAAACATAAAGTCCCTCTGATGAATAGCTGGGTAGCGGCGACAGGCTGCAGGTCGCTCTGGGTCGGTGCGGGTCACAGAGGAACGGTGGTAGCTGATCACACGTAGCATATGATGAACTGGACACGGTGCAAACAAAAGATAGTTAGTAGTGTACAGGATGCACCTGCCAGGCAGACTCCGACAGGATAGGACTAGGAGGAAGCAAACGAGACGATAGCTTGCTTCTGGCATGAGAAACACAAACGAGAATCTGACACCGAAAGTAGCAGGAACAGAGAGAGAAATAGAGACCTAATCAGAGGGAAAAAAGGGAACAGGTGGGGAAAGGGTGAACGAGCTAGTTAGGGGAGATGAGGAACAGCTGGAGAAGGAGAGAAAGAGAAGGTAACCTAATAAGACCAGCAGAGAGAGACAGAGTGAAGAGAAAGGACAGGAACATACATAATAAGACATGACAGTGTGTGTGTGTGTGTGTTACTGTTTTCAGATCAGATGCAATAAAGAAAGAGTTATGACTCAGAGGCACTGCAGCGTTAAATACCCTACACGCACGCACGCACACACACACACACACACACACACACACACACACACACACACACACACACACACACACACACACACACACACACACACACACACACACACAAACACTCCAGTATCTTGAACTGAACCCTACACGGTCCACAGCACTGCAGTATGGAGGCCAAAATGACATAGTTCTCTATTGAACAAAGCATTGTTTTTCCTGGTTCTTATTACTCCTGGTCCATAAAGCTTCATAAAACGACCTCTCAGAAGGTCCAGTCATTAGAAAGTAAAAGACAAACTAACTAGCATGCTACTGTCAGAGTCCTTTGAGATTGATACTGAACAACGTAGTAAAGTGTTCCTCTCTAACTCAGTTGTTCGAGCATGGTGCTTGCAATGCCAGGATAGTGGGTTTGATTCCTGGGGCCACCCATATGTAAAAAGATACCACACTGCTTGCTTAGCAAGTACCACTTCTTCCTGATTAGTCTCACACCGAGGCTTGAACCCAGAGGCTTGAACACCCTCCTGATGCCTTATGCCACGCGAAAATCTAGCTTTTTGGCATGCAAGTGGGACACTGTAGGACTACGTTTCCCACATCCCTATGTGCTACACATGCCTGACTGTAAGTCGCGTTGCATAAAGACATATACTAAATTGCATATGTTATATACACTGAGTGTACAAAACATTAGGAACACCTGCTTTTTCCATGAAATAGACTGACCATGTGAATCCAGGTGAAAGCTATGATCCCTTATTGATTTCACTTGTTAAATCCACTTCAAACAGTGTAGCTGAAAGGGAGGAGACAGGTTAAAGATGGATTTTCAAGCCTTGAAACACCGGAGACATGGATTGTGTGTATGCTGTTCAGAGAGTGAATGGGCAAAGACAAAAGATTGAAGTGCCTTGGAACTGGGTACGGTAGTAGGTGGCCATCGGCCTGGTTTGTGTCAAGAACTGCAACACTGCTGGTTTTTTCACGTTCAACCGTTTCCTGTGTGTCAAGAATGGTCCACCACCCAAAGGACATCCAGCCAACTGTGGGAAGCATTGGAGTCAACATGGGCCAGCATCCCTGTGGAACGCTTTGGACACCTTGTCCATGCCCCGATGAATTGGGGCTGTTATGAAGAGACAAGGTGTTCCTAATGTCTGGTATACTCAGTGTATACAGTTCTTTCAGAAATTAATCACACACCTTGACTTTTTCCACATTTCGTTGTGTTACAGCCTGAATTCAATACTTTTATACTTTTTTATCAGCCATCTACACACAATACCCCATTTTGCAAATGTATTGAAAATGAAATACAGAAATATCTCAATTACGAACAGTACCAGTCAAAAGTTTGGACACATCTACTAATTCAAAGGTTTTTCTTAATTTTGACTATTTTTTACATTGTAGAATAATAGTGAAGACATCAAAACTATGAAATAACACATATGGAATCATGTAGTAACCAAAAAAGTGTTGAACAATTGAAAATCTATGTTATATTTGAGATTCTTCAAAGTAGCCACCCTTTGCCTTGATGACAGCTTTGTAAACTCTTGGCATTCTATCAACCAGCTTCACCTGAAATGTTTTTCCAACCATCTTGAAGGAGTTGCCACATATGCTGAGCACTTGTTGGCTGATTTTCCTTCACTCTGTGGTCCAACTCATCCCATACCATCTAAATTGGGTTGAGGTTGGGTGATTGTGGATGCCAGGTCATCTGATGCAGCCCTCCATCACTCTCCTTCTTGGTCAAATAGTCCTTACACATCCTGGAGGTGTAGACAATAGTGTAGAAAATAGTAAAAAATTAAGAAAAATCCTTGGATGAGTAGGTGTGTACAAACTTTTGACTGGTACTGTAAGTATTCACACCCCTGAGTCAATACTTTGTAGAAGCACCTTTGGCAGTGATTACAGCTGTGAGACTTTCTGGGTAGGTCTCTAAGAGCTTTCCTCACCTAGACTGTGCAACATTTGCCGATTATTATTTTCAAAATTCTTCAAGCTCTGTCAAATTGGTTGTTGATCATTGCTAGACAACAATTTTCAGGTCTTGCCATAGATTTTCAGTAGATTTAAGTCTAAACTGTAACTCGGCCACTCAGGAACATTCACTGTCTTCACTGTATGCAACTCCAGTGTAGATTTGGCCTTGTGTTTCAGGTTATTGTTCTGCTGAAAGGTGAATTCATCTCCCAGTGTCTGGTGGAAAGCAGACTGAACCAGGGTTTCCACCAGGATTTTGGCTGCACTTAGATCCATTCCAGGTTTTTTTTTTTTATCCTGAAAAACTCCCCAGTCGTTAACGATTACAAGCATACCCATAATATGATGCAGCCACCACTATGCTTGAAAATATGGAGAGTGGTACTCAGTAGTGTGTTGTATTGGATTTGCCCAAACATAACACGTTGTATTCAGGACAAAAAGTCAATTGCTTTGCCCTTTAATTTTTGCCTTGTTGCAAACAGGATGCATGTTTTGGAATATTTTTTTTCTGTACAGTCTTCCTTCTTTTCCCTCTGTCAATTAGGTTGGTTTTGTGGAGTTACTACAGTGTTGTATATCCATCATCTGTTTAGTCCTATCACAGCCATTAAACTCTGTAACTGGTTGAAACTGTTTTAAAGTCACCATTGGACTCATTGTGAAATCGTAGTAGTGACTGGGTGTATTGATTCATCATCCAAAGTGTAATCGGTTCTGTGTAGCTCAGTAGTTAGAGCACGGCGCTTGCAATGCCAGGGTTGGAATCCCATGGGGGACCAGTATGAAAATGTATGAAGTGGATGCAATCACTTTTCCCTGTACCCATCATGAGGTTGCTACATCCTAGCCTATGAATTAAAGTTTACAATGTAGGTGCACAGGTCGAGAGAATTTTGAGTAATCAAGGTGACAGACCGTGACACATGCAATACTGCCCTGCGCACTCTTGCCCTTATCTAGCTAATCTAGGGTGTAATCATTTGTCCAATAGTTGCAAATGAGAGTTTCTATTGGACAAATTCAGGTATGTTCCGTTTAATTTCATTTGCTTCCAATTAAGAAACGTTTTACAACAGAATCGGCTGAATGAATACTCCTCTGATCACTCGCAAACACAGTTCACTTTCATAGCAGTCACATTAAAACAGCATGATCAGTTTGCTCATTGTATGTATAATTCCTTATCGCAACTATGTGTGCACTCTCCTCTTCTCACCTTTTCCCTTCGTTTGTGGACTTCAGTGTACAACACATCAGCTGTCTGTGACCATGCCAAAAACACTTTCCAAGCCAAACCCTCATATCGTGATCACTAATAGCTGCACACAGCCTACATTATTGTCATGTCATTGTAAACATACTAGAACTAACCCGTTAGTAACCCTGCTACAATCATGCAATACAGTGTACAGTCAGAATGCAGTTTAGCAGTTACACTGGCGGCCCCGATGGCAATAAATTAATAAAACCAAAAGCTTACCTTGACTTGGAAGCGTTCCAGTGTTGAATAGCCATAGCCAGCTAGCTTACATAGCATCCCTCTTTGTTTGACCTGAGTGTTTGAGTAGAGTAAACTAGCTAGCTGCATTCACAAGTGAAAGTGAATGTTTAACAAATACAACTAAATATATTGTGCTCTTGTTTCTCCTTCATTTTGGAATAAATGAATTTGTTTAAAACTGTTCAACTACCGTCTTTCTCTCTCTTTGTGTCAACTACTCACCACATTGTATGCACTGCACTGTACTGTCTAGCTAGCTGTAGCTTATGCCTTCAGTGAGGGTCACGAAATTTTGTTAGCCGGTGATTGTCAAGCAAATAACTGTTGGTCTCAGGGTAATTGACATTAATTTACACAAACTCATTTAGCATCTCCTGACATCCACACATAGCGTACAAGCCATCTACCAATAGGTTCCCTTCTTTGCGAGGAATTGGAAAACCTCCCAGGTCTTTGTGGTGAATACTTATTGACTCACGAGCTTTGAGCTTTTCATTTTTTATTAATTTATAAAAATGTAGAAAAACATAATTCCACTTCGACTTTATGGGGTATTGCGTGTAGGGCAGTGACAAAACATATTTAATACATTTTAAATTCAGGCTGTAACACAACAAAAGGTGGAATAAGTCAAGGGGTGTGAACAGTGGCGACCTATCATTCAGGGCAGGTGGGGCAGAGCCAGCAGAAAATAGGAGCATTGCGCCGTGATTGGCCCAGTGTTCTCTCACTCATGGGTATAGTATGTCATCTCCAAGTTTAAGTGCTTACTAAGGGTAGACATTCAAAATTTCAGCCCTTTGGGTCCCGCCATAGTTATATTGCAAGTGTCCTTCCAAGAAGGCTCAAGGTCATTGGCCACAGATAGAATGACATCAAATCACGTTATATGTACAGTAGCTTTGATTGGACTGATCAACATCTTACTTTCAAAGTTTTAACTAGCAGTCGTCATCGTGAATCAAGTCGACAATCTACTGGCAAATCCTTTTTAATCCTCGTCATATTAATAGAGATAATGAAGAGAAATTATAGATAAAACGTATCGGTGCTCATCGGCCTCAGCAGAGTCACGGGAACCTGTTCACCTAGCATCGGCATGGGAGCCTATCGAGCCTACAAATCGTCTGAGGTCTCCCAGGTAGCTCCAGCTCCAACACCCGAACCCGACATCATTCTGTAACGAGTGCGCTGAGAGTCGGGAAGCAAGTTCAGGGAGTGACATACACTGCTCAAAAAAATAAAGGGGACACTTAAACAACACAATGTAACTCCAAGTCAATCCCACTCCTGTGAAATCAAACTGTCCACTTAGGAAGCAACACTAATTGACAATACATTTCACATGCTGTTGTGCAAATGGAATAGACAACAGGTGGAAATTATAGGCAATTAGCAGGACACCCCCAATAAAGGAGTGGTTCTGCAGGTGGTGACCACAGACCACTTCTCAGTTCCTATGCTTCCTGGGTGATGTTTTGGTCACTTTTGAGTGCTGGCGGTGCTTTCACTCTAGTGATAGCATGAGATGGAGTCTACAAACCCACACAAGTGGCTCAGGTAGTGCAGCTCATCCAGGATAGCACATCAATGCGAGCTGTGGCAAGACGTTTTGCTGTGTCTGTCAGCGTAGTGTCCAGAGCATGGAGGCGCTACCAGGAGACAGGCCAGTACATCAGACGTGGCGCAGGCCGTAGGAAGGCAACAACCCAGCAGCAGGACCGCAACCTCAGCCTTTGTGCAATGAGGAGCAGGAGGAGCACTGCCAGAGCCCTGCAAAATGACCTCCAGCAGGCCACAAATGTGCATGTGTCTGCTCAAATGGTCAGAAACAGACTCCATGAGGGTGGTATGAGGGCCCGACGTCCACAGGTGGGGGTTGTGCTTACAGCCCAACACCGTGCAGGACATTTGGCATTTGCCAGAGAACACCAAGATTGGCAAAATCGCCACTGGCGCCCTGTGCTCTTCACAGATTAAAGCAGGTTCACACTGAGCACATGTGACAGACGTGACAGAGTCTGGAGATGCCGTGGAGAACGTTCTGCTGCCTGCAACATCCTCCAGCATGACCGGTTTGGCGGTGGGTCAGTCATGGTGTGGGGTGGCATTTCTTTGGGGGGCCGCACAGCCCTCCATGTGCTGGAGTGTGTCAGCAGTTCCTGCAAGAGCAAGGCATTGATGCTATGGACTGGCCCGCCCGTTCCCCAGACCTGAATCCAATTGAGCACATCTGGGACATCATGTCTCGCTCCATCCACCAACGCCACGTTGTACCACAGACTGTCCAGGAGTTGGCGGATGCTTTAGTCCAGGTCTGGGAGGAGATCCCTCAGGAGACCATCCGCCACCTCATCAGGAGCATGCCCAGGCGTTGTAGGGAGTTCATACAGGCATGTGGAGGCCACACACACTACTGAGCCTCATTTTGACTTGTTTTAAGGACATTACATCAAAGTTGGATCAGCCTGTAGTGTTGTTTTCCACTTTAATTTTGAGTGTCACTCCAAATCCAGACCTCCATGGGTTGATAAAATTGATTTCCATTGATAATTGTGTGATTTTTTGTTCAGCACATTCAACTATGTAAAGAAAAAAGTAGTTAATAAGAATATTTCATTCATTCAGCTCTAGGATGTGTTATTTTAGTGTTCCCTTTATTTTTTTGAGCAGTGTATATAGGGCAGGTAATCAAGGAGGGGATGGAGTGCAGATGAGTGTCATTATGCGCCTAACATTGGTGACAGGTGTGCGTCCTAACGAGCAGCCTGGTGACCTAGAGGCGAGAGAAGGAGCACACGTGACACATATCAGCTATGTTTAAAAGAGGTTTCTAACCTTAAAGGGTCTTTCTTATCTGGATAAATAAAGGTTAAATAAATAAAAAATGTTTTTTTGAAAGGCAGTAAATGAGGCTGAAGGAACTGTTTCGCTGACAGACAAGGCTCTGCTGATAGCCAGGTGTAGCAGTGGTAAGGTGTTGGGACTCTTCTGTTGGGACAGCTCTATGTCGGCCCTAACAGTTTGTGGGCACTATTTGTCACTGTTATAGTGCAATTCATGTATTGTTAAGTGTTGTATTGTGTAGTGGCTTTGATGGCATGCATCCTGCAAAGCCCGACCAAGATCACCACTGTGTGTAACTCCTTCAGTACATTATTAGAAACCAGAACTGAGAAAAGAAAAGATACTGAGCACCGCTAAACATTTGTGTGGACAACAGATGTCTGGTAGAGAAACAGAACTGAACACACAGTCAAATGGAAACATAGAAAAATAATGAATAGAACCAATTCCCCCACATGCATAGACATGCTAGTGTGTTTCACCACACACACACACACACACACACACACACACACACACACACACACACACACACACACACACACACACACACACACACACACACACACACACACACACACACACACACACACACACACACACACTCACTCACTCACACACACACCCTACACACCTACACTCTGGAGCAGGTCTCTCTAGTCTCCCAGTCCCTGCCGCTGAAAAACATTCCCACAGCATGATGCAGCCACCACCGTGCTTCACCATAGGGATGGTGCCTGGTTTCCTCCAGGCCAAAGAGTTCAATCTTGGTTCCATCAGACCAGAGAATCTCTTGTTTGTCATGGTCTGAGTGTCCTTTCGGTGCCTTTTGGCAAACTCCAAGTGGGCTGTCATGTGCTTTTTACTGAGGAGTGGCTTCCATCTGGTCACTCTACCATAAAGGCCTGATTGGTGGAGTGCTGCAGAGATGGTTGTCCTTCTGGAAGTTTTTTCCAGCTCCACAGAGGAACTCTGGAGCTCTGTCAGAGTTACCTTTGTCCTCATAGCTTGGTTTTTGCTCTGAAATGCACTGTCAACTGTGGGACCTTATATAGACAGGTGTGTCCTTTTCCAAATAATGTACAATCAATTGAATTTACCACAAGTGGACTCCAATCAAGTTGATGGAAACAGGACGCACCTGAGCTCAATTTCGAGTCTCATGGGAAAGGTTCTGAAAATGTATGTAATTGGCAAAAAAATCTATCAAAACCTGTTTTCGGTTTGTCATTATCAGGTATTGTGTGTAGATTGATGAGGACATTTAAAAAAAATATTTTAGAATTAGGCTGTAATGTAACAAAATGTGGAAAAAAGGGTCTGATTACTTTCTGATTGCACCTGTATATGTATGTGCATATCTTTGTGAGTTGTTGTGTGTGTGCGAGTGCGTGTGAGTTCTCGACAACAACACTACCAGTTTATTTTAAACATGAAAGTGAAAAGAGGAACTGTGAAAGAGGAGTGTGTCAGAAGATGTGTGTATTGTGCCACCTGTTTCAAATAAGGAGCATATTCTCAGCGACAAGGGGTATCTATCCAAATGAAGACTACCATGCTCCAAGCATGCAAATTGGAGCACAGGAGGGTCGAAGGATGATGCAAGCTTCAACAGAAAGTATTTTTTTTTTTTACCTTTATTTAACCAGGCAAGTCAGTTAAGAACAAATTCTTATTTTCAATGACGGCCTGGGAACAGTGGGCTAACTGCCTGTTCAGGGGCAGAACGACAGATTTGTTCCTTGTCAGTTCGGGGGTTTGAACTTGCAACCTTCCGGTTACTAGTCCAACGCTCTAACCACTAGGCTACGCTGCCGCCCCTGCACAGAAATATGATGCAACCACGGAAAAATGGCCGCCATTTCTTGAAGTCAATGGAGGCCATTATTTGAGCCATGTTAACCTGCCTACGATACCCACTGTAGTGTGCATAAATTGCAAGCCTATAGTAATTCAATTGGGTTAACCGGCTAGCTACTACTGTTAGCTAGCCCGATATCCACAAAGAATTGTTTGCTAGCTACCCATGAATAATTGACATCTATCCATTAGTTTTAGGTCATTGTTGCCTGTTCAACTATCTGGTTAGCTGCATTATTATGATACACATGTAGCTAGCTGATAGTTATGAAGTAAAACGTTTGCTTTGTGTATATCTTGTTTGGTCTCTATTGCCATTGTCCTGGCTGGAAGAGGGTTCAGTGAAAGAGTAAGTCCATCATAAGTCAATAGAGCTATCTGGCTAGCTACCCATAAACAATGTACATCTACCTTGTATACCATTGGTTTAAGGTCATTTTAGCCTGTTTAACTATCTGGATTGCTCCATTATTACGATTCACATAGAGCTTGCTGGTAATTATGAAGTAAAACGTTTGCTTTGTGTATATCTTGGTTGATGTTTAGTGTTGCCATTGTCCTGGCTGGAAGAAGGTTCAGTGAATGGAGATATACAGCGTGAGGTAATACGGTATGGGAAGTGTGAATGTTTATCATATGTGATTTTATACATTCTCCACATTCTCGTCCTCACAAGAACATACTCAAGAGAATGGTTTGCTAACATCAGCAAACCGCTCTCTCACATGACTCCATACACACTGTCTGCCATCTGCCCAGACCAGTTAAAACCGTGAAGAACCCACTTCTCCAGCGTGCCAGTGGCCATTGAATGTGAGCATTTTCCCACTGAAGTCAGTTACGACGCCGAACTGCAGTCAGTTCAAGACCCTGGTGAGGACAACGAGCATGTAGATGAGCTTCCCTGAGACGGTTTCTGACAGTTTGTGCAGAAATTCTTCGCTTGTGCAAACCCACAGTTTTATCAGTTGTCCGGCGTCTCAGACCATCCCGCAGGTGAAGAAGCCAGATGTGGAGATCCTGGGCTGGCGTGTTTACACATGGTCTGCGGTTGTGAGGCCGGTTGGACATACTGCCAAATTTTCTAAAATAACATAGAAGCGGTTTATGGTAGAGAAATGAACATTCAATTTTCTGGCAAACAGCTCTGGTAGACATTTCTGCAGTCTGCATGCCAATTGTACGCTCCCTCAAAACTTGAGACATCTATGGCATTGTGTTGTGTGACAAAAATGCTTCTACTTCTATGGTATAATGGTGTTTGCAACAATTAGGATGTGCATTCCGCCACCTACCATGCAGGTGGATAATAAGGATCCCAAAAAGTAAAACATTTGGGTAAAGATAAATAGAAAATCATACAAACTACCAAAAAGAAAATTAACTAAACAAAATCAACCTGCTTTTCTGTAAAACCCTAATTCTAATCAAGTCCCAACACAGAAGATCCCCAGAAGCCACTTGTGAAGGCTCAACATTTCCAAGCGACAATAGTCCTTGTAGTGCTTCTGCAATGCTTCTGCCAAGTCTTGGTACCCCAAAAACGTCTCGGCTCTAGATATAATGATATCCAGATTTTTACTTCTTGGATATTGATCACTGTGGCTATAAATGCCACAAAATCCCCTTCTTCACGATGAGTGTATCCAGATCACCCTATTGACTTAAAACATTAGCAACTGGTTGCAATGTATCCACCAACATATCTTCAACACTGTTGCCTCTTGCCCATTCGACTCTTCACCACCTCCACATTGGAGATCCATTGGAAGCCCTGATCCTTGACACCTTGACCTCCTTCAGTCTGGAGTATGATCCCCACCACAGTTGCAACATTTTCCAATCACAGATTTTTCAAATTCATACTTCTCCTGTCTGAAAACATTTGAAATGTTACCATGTCTTTACAATTTCCACATACAAATCCTCTCACGGCATACCTCAAATATCCAAGCTTCACATATTCAGGTAGTCTCCTCAAACAACAATAATATTGACAGGCTTTTCTCCGTCCTTCCATTTCCCGGGACAGGCGACGTGTACTGACCACTCCTGGGATTTTATGACTAAGGTACTATATTCAACGAAACTCCAGATGAAACTCCTCTGGCAGGCGCCCTGCTCCGAAGACCAATACGTTACTCTGACGTGGGCAATATAGCCAGATCCAGTGTACTCTGTTCTTCATCAACACAATTAACCAAAACAAGGCCTCTTCTAGTCACCTTGATTGAATTCACCTTTCCCACTGCTTTCTTCACAGTCCTCGATATTGCAAATGGATTTCCCAAATAAATCTCCTCGTCCAAAAAAAACAGTCCAATAAGAAATGCATTATTGGACCAGTCCTTGTCTTCTACTACAACTTTTGCTTGTTTTGATCTATTCTTTGATTTCACTATTTTCCTTGTCACACACTTCACTTGCCGCACTTTCAGATTAAAGTCACCATTTCCTCCTCCCTCCCGGCAAACCTCCTTAGCACTATGCCACTGCTGTGACACAACTGCACATTTTAGAGTGGCCTTTTATTGTCCACAGCACAAGGTGCACCTGTGTAATGATCATGCTGTTTAATTAGCTTACTGATATGCCACACCTGTTAGGTGGATGGATTGTCTTGGCAAAGGAAGAATGCTCAGTAACAGGGATGTAAACAAATGTGTGCGCAAAATTTGAGAGAAATAAGCATGTACATATTGAACATTTCTGTGATCTTTTACTTTAGCTCATGAAACATGGGACCAACACCTTACATGCTGCGTTTATATTTTTGTTCAGTATAGAACAGATATGATATTCAGTCATGCAGAACTCAATTGGGCATCATGTCAGCTCTATTCATTACAGACATGCCACCAGAGGTCTCTTCACAATCCCCAAGTCCAGAGCAGACTATGGGAGGCGCACAGTACTACTGTACATAGAGCCATGGCTACATGGAACTCTATTCCACATCAGGTAACTGATGCAAGAAGTAGAATCAGGTTTTAAAAAAACAGATACAAATACAGGTTATGGAACAGTGTGGACTGTGAAAAGACACACACATACACATACGCATGACAACACACACTCTACACACACGTACACATACGCATGACAACACACACTCTACACACACGTACACATGCGCATGACAACACACACTCTACACACACGTACACATGCGCATGACAACACACATTCTACACACACGTACACATACGCATGACAACACACACTCTACACACACGTACACATGCGCATGACAACACACACTCTACACACACATACACATACGCATGACAACACACACTCTACACACACGTACACATACACAAGGATTTTGTACTGTAGATATGTGGTAGATATGACATGTAATACTTTTTATTGTATATAAGTGCCTTTAACGTTTCTGTACCCCAGGAAGAGTAGCTGCTGTCTTGGCAGTAGCTAAAGGGGATCCTTAATAAATACAAATACCGCACACAGCATGTGTGGAATGTAAACACAATGACGAGAAGAATAGAGACAGTTTGTGAGGTAGTTATAGCGGATTCATAGTTGTAGCAGTCTTGAAAGAATGTATTCTCTACTTTTGAAGAACTACTAAACTATTGATGTCGTCCGACAGCTCTGTAGTATGGGCAGCTGTTGCAACCCAAGGATCACTGACTACCATTTTTGCTAGCCAAGAGCACATGTATAACGTTAGATGGTTGTCTGGCTGCTATTGCCTGAGTGATGAGATTACTACTTTAAGAAAGTAAATAATAAAGCAATCGGATAAAGTTATATGCTTTAGACACCACCTAAGTATGTTATTGAATTAAAGTAATGTGAGTAAATGATGATTAATAAGTGATAAACTAACGGCAGTCACCATCATTTGGTTCTTATTAATTTGCTTTGTCCTGTGTTGTTGGAGACAATGGAATGTTTCCAATGTTTTGGCAATTGAATGTTCTCAATATTTGGCTTTGGAATTTCTATTAAAAAACTAAAATAATTGCAAGGTCATATATTCATAATCCAAATTAATATATTTTTTTACGAACCCAACCCAAACCGACCTCAATTAGCACTAATCACTCACCCCAAGCCAAACCGACCTCAAAAAGCACTAACCACTCAGCACTACTGTATTCTCAGTGTTATGTGATGCATGGCTAATGTCCGTTTAGCAGAGGCGGGCACAGAGAGAGACAGGCCAAGCATACGTCTTAGAGGAGAGCTTGTTTGAGGCTTAATTTAACATCTGACAACAGGAGGTTCTGGCGCAGAATCTGGGGGACAGCCATCACCTCCCTGACACACACAGTGACAAGACCAAGGTCACACACGCGCATGTACACAAACACAAGATCCCAAACATATGCACAAACATACGAGATCATACACAAATGCACACACACAGTGACAAGACCACACTCACACACGAGCATGTACACAAACACAAGATCCCAAACATATGAGATCATACACAAATGCACACACATACAAACACACACACACACACACACACACACACACACACACACACACACACACACACACACACACACACATACACACACACACACACATCATTGAATTGATGGTCAGAAAAACAGCTCATGGCCCAACCGTAGAGGCAGCAGAAGAACAATAGAACAATATAATAACTGAATGAACACGAGAGACATTGTTTATGGACCACTAATAGATACAAGTCTGAGCTAAGGTCTCTGTGCTGTGTTTGCCCCAGAGAAACATCCTGCTCTGTAGCACCACCTTGAAGGAACCAACTCGAAGGAGATCTGTGCATGATGACAGCTTGAACATTCAAACGTTTGTTCATTTTTTCAACCGACTAATTTTCACCTAACTACCACTTTATCCCTTGTACATTTTAAGATATTTAAAAATATAATAGGATCAGTATAAGGTATCATGTTGTCAATTAGGAGGCAACCTGTGGTCAAATATATTTAATGAAAAACAAGATATTCAGATGATTTAATAGTCACATGTGCATACAAACACCTGTTCAAACATGACACATCCGTCATCACACAAAAGCCCAAAACAAATACTTAAAAAATATAAGTATACAAATATCTCTGTAAAACAGCGATGTTAATATAATTCATTGCTTCTCTGTACAGTCATAAACAGCAGAATTGTAAATAAAACACACAGAGAGAAGGGTACAGCGGTGAGCTTTATCATAGGTGGTGTAAGCTAGCTAACATGTGTATTCTGTTGCACATTCTCTCCATCCATCCACTGAACGTGTGTGCGTGTGTGTGTGTGTGTGTGTGTGTGCATGTGTGCGTGTGTGTGTGTGTGTGTGTGTGTGTGTGTGTGTGTGTGTGTGTGTGTGTGTGTGTGTGTGTGTGTGTCTGTGTGTCTGTGTGTCTGTGTGTGTGTGTGTGTGTGTGTGTGTGTGTGTGTGTGTGTGTGTGTGTGTGTGTGTGTGTGTGTGTGTCTGTGTGTCTGTGTGTGTGTGTGTGTGTGTGTGTGTGTGTGTCTGTGTGTCTGTGTGTCTGTGTGTGTGTGTGTGTGTGTCTTTGTCTGTGCTTGTGCGTGTGCGTGTGCGTGTGCGTGTGCGTGTGCGTGTGTGTGTGTGCGTGTGTGTGTGTCTGTGTGTGCGCGTGTGTGCGTGCGCGTGTGCGCGTGTGTGTGTGTGTGTGTGTGTGTGTGTGTGTGTCTGTGTGTGTGTGCGTGTGCGTGCGTGCGTGCGCGTGTGCGTGTGCGTGTGTGTGCTATACCCTCAGATCATGAAGGACTGGGTGTGTTTGTAGTTCTCGGGCTGCAGAAAGGGAAAGGCGTATCCATCAGTTAACTAGACTGGTTACTATTATCACCAACTCACTCAACAACTCAGGCTTAACAATACACTGGTGTGGTCAACAACTGCTCCAAGAACAGTCCAATTTAAAACAAGACCACTGCTCAACTAAGTTAATAGTGACAGTAGAAGGAAGAATAACTGTTCCTGATCAACAACAACAGGGAACGGCAACACACTCACATTTCTGGTGGGGGGAGGAGGTGGACTGTAGAAGTTGGTGCAACAAAAAAACAGAGACACACACCACAATGAATGCATGTATTTGTCTGTTAAGAAGAGTTATGACATTGAGAGTCTCAGCCATGTATATCAGTGGAGGCTACTGAGGGGAGGACAACTCCTAATAATAGCTGGAACGGCATCAAACACATGGAAACAATATGTCTCCTTATTTGATACCATTTCACTAGTTCTGCTCCAACCATTACCACAAGCCTGTCCTTTCTTTACCTCTACTTAACTAGGCCAGTCAGTTAAGAGCAAGTTCTAATTTACAATGACAACCTACACCGGCCACACCCGGACGACGCAGGGCCAATTGTGCACCGCCCGATGGGACTCCAAAATCACAGCCGGTTGCGATCGCGCCTGGGATTGAACCAGGGTGTCTGTGGTGAAGCCTCTAGCACTGACATGCAGGGCCTTAGACCGCTGCGCCACTCGGGAGCCCAATTAAAGTACCATATACAGTTGAAGTCGGACGTTTCCATACACCTTAGGCGAATACATTTAAACTCAGTTTTCACATTTCCTGACATTTAATCTGACTAAAAAGTCCCTGTCTTAGGTCAGTTAGAATCACCACTTTATTCACTTTAATGTGAAATGTCAGAATAATAGTAGAGATAATTATTTATTTCAGCTTTTATTTCTTTCATTACATTCCCAGTGGGTCAGAAGTTTACATACACTCAATTAGTGTTTGGTAGCATTGCCTTTAAATTGTTTAACTTGGGTCAAACATTTCAGGTAGCCTTCCACAAGCTTCCCACAATAAGTTGGGTGAATGTTGGCCCATTCCTCCTGACAGAGCTGGTGTAACTGAGTCTGGTTTCTAGGCCTCCTTGCTCACACCGGCTTTTTCAGTTCTGACCACAAATGTTATATAGGATTGAGGTCAGGGCTTTGTGATGGCCACTCCAATACCTTGAATTTGTTGTCCTTACTCCATTTTGCCACAACTTTGGAAGTATGCTTGGGGTCATTGTCCATTTGGAAGACCCATTTGCGACCAAGCTTTAACTTCCTGACTGATGTCTTGAGATGGTGCTTCAATATATCCACATAATTGTCTTTCCTCATGATGCCATCTATTTTGTGAAGTGCGCCAGTCCCTCCTGCAGTAAAGCACCCCCACAACATGATGCTGTCACCCCCGTGCTTCACGGTTGGGATCGTGTTCTTCGGATTGCATGCCTCCCCCTTTTTCCTCTAAACATAACGATGGTCATTTTGGCCAAACAGTTCTATTTTTTTGTTCATCAGACCAGCGGACATTTCTCCAAAAAGTATGATCTTTGTCCCCATGTGCAGTTGCAAACCGTAGTCTGGCTTTTTTACGGCGGTTTTTGAGCAGTGACTTCGTCCTTGCTGAGCGGCCTTTCAGGTTATGTCGATATAAGACTCGTTTTACTGTGGATATAGATACTTTTGTACATGTTTCCTCCAGCATCTTCACAAGGTCCTTTGCTGTTGTTCTGGGATTGATTTGCACTTTTTGCACCAAAGTACGTTCATCTCTAGGAGACAGAACGTGTCTCCTTCCTGAGCGGTATGACGGATGCATGGTCCATGGTGTTTACACTCCCAAGGATGAGCCAGACTTGTGGAGGTGTACCATTTTTTTCTGAGGTCTTAGCTGATTTCTGTTGGTTTTCCCATGATGTGAAGCAAAGAGGCACTGTGTTTGAAGGTAGACCTTGAAATACATCCACAGGTACACCTTCAATTGACTCAAATGATGTCAATTAGCCTATCAGAAGCTTCTAAAGCCATGACATCATTTTATTTTATTTTACAAGCTGTTTAAAGGCACAGTCAACTTAGTTATGTAAACTTCTGACACACTGGAATTGTGATACAGTAAGTGAAATAATCTGTCTGTAAACATTTGTTGGAAAAATGACTTGTGTCATGCAGAAAGTAGATGTCCTAACCGACTTGCCAAAACTATAGTTTATCAACAAGAAATGTGTGGAGTGGTTGAAAAATGAGTTTTAATGACTCCAACCTAAGTAAACTTCCTGCTTCAACTGTGTGTGTGTGTGTGTATATATATATATATATAATTGTCCTGTTCCTCTTCTTTCTTCATGCTTGCCAACAGAGGAACAGGAAGGAAGCAGGTCAGTATTTCAGACAACCATTCTGTCAACTTCTTATTGTGTTGCTGATGTGTAACATTTTATAGGAAGGCAAGAGGTACAGTTTAACACAACATACACAACATATACACATATATATATATATATATATATATATATATTTAATATATATATATATATATATATATAATAAAGATATAGGTTTGAATATATGTATATATATATATATATATATATATGTGTGTATGTTGTGTTAAACTGTTCCTCTTGCACATGTAACTATAACATGCATACACATCAGCAACACAATAAGAAGTTGACAGAATGGTTGGCAAGCGTTGGCAAGCATGAAGAAAGAAGAGGAACAGGACAATTAGAAAATATTTTTCATTGTAAACTGGGTGGTCTGAGCCCTGAATGCTGATTGGCTGACAGCAGTGGTATATCTGACCGTATACCACAGGTATGACAAACACTTATTTTTACTGCTCTAATTACGTCGGTATCCAGTTTATAATAACAATAAGGCACCTCGGGGGTTTGTGGTATATGGCCATTATCCCACGGCTAAGGGCTGTATCCAGGCACTCCGCGTTGCGTTGGGCCTAAGAACATCCCTTCGCCGTGGCATATTGGCCATATGCCACACCCCCTCGTGCCTTATTGCTTAATTGTATCAGTCGGCCACAAGCACATATAGTCTGTGTGGTGATGTACTCACCCTTTTTGCAGCAGCCCTGTCAATGGGAGACACACATCCAGGCAGCATATGAGGATGAGCAGGAAAAGGCCTACAGCTCCGGCTATCAGTGTCGTCATGCTCAACGGATCTGAAGGAGGGGGGACAGAGGGAGAGAGGGCTGAAGAAAGGGGAAAGGGGGATACCTAGTCAGTTGTCCAACTGAATGCCTTCAAATGAAATGTGTCTTCTGTAACCCAACCCCTCTGAATCAGAGAGGTGTGGGGGCGCTGCCTTAATGGACATCCAGGTCATCGGCACCCGGGGAACAATGGGTTAACTGACTTGCTCAGGTGCAGAATGAAAGATGTTTACCATGTCAGATCGAGGATTCGGTCCAGCAACCTTTCGGTTACTGGCCCAATGCTCCTACCCGGCAGAGAGGACGGGAGTCAAGAGAGAACCTCATTGCAACACTAACCTCAGCAACTCAGAAAAGATCTGAAGGATGATTGGAGAAGGATGAAGGATGATTGGAGAAGGATGAAGGATGATTGGAGAAGGATGATTGGAGAAGAAGAGATGAGGAAGAAAAGACAGAAAGTGTTCCAATTTCCACAAACCCACAAACATTCTAGAGCACACACAGACCACACACGACACACACACGCGTCCCAACCTTCGCTCTCTCCCCCGACACTCTCACCATCCTATCATCTCTTCCCTCTGCTCATACAGATTCTGCCTCCTCAACCCTCCTCTCTTCCCTTTCTGATCCTTTGACTCTCTATGTCCCCATCCTCCAGACACACACACAGACACACACACAGACACTGCGACTCACAGAACAGTGCTCCGGACACACACAGACACACACACAGACACACACAGACACACACACAGACACACACACAGACACACACACAGACACACACACAGACACACACACAGACACACTGGATTGCGTACATTCTATGACCTTCATGTGATGGGCCACAGAGCTTTTGGACACCCCCACCTTAGAGACTTCCAGCGGTATTGGCCTGAGTCGGCCTTGGACACACTCCTAATCTTCTGCTCCAGAGACACACAGAGAGAGGAGAGAGGGGGTGAGGAGAGAGGGGGTGAGGAGAGAGGGGTGAGGACAGATAGAGGAGAGAGGGGGTGAGGACAGATAGAGGAGAGAGGGGTGAGGACAGATAGAGCAGAGAGGGGGTGAGGACAGATAGAGGAGAGAGGGGTGAGGACAGATAGAGAAGGGTGAGGACAGATAGAGGAGAGAGGGGGTGAGGACAGATAGAGGAGAGAGGGGTGAGGACAGATCCGGAGAGAGGGGTGAGGACAGATAGAGGAGAGAGGGGGTGAGGACAGATAGAGGAGAAAGGGGGTGAGGACAGATAGGGGAGAGAGGGGGAGAGGACAGATAGAGTAGTGAGGTGGAGAGGACAGACAGAGTTTGAGGTCCCCTCTCTGGACAGACAGAGTAGTGAGGTGGTGAGGACAGACAAAGTAGTGAGGTGGTGAGGACAGAGAGAGAGAAGAGGGGTAAGGACAGAGGGAGGAGAGACGGGGTGATGACAGAAGGAGGAGAGACAGGGTGATGACAGAGGGAGGAGAGGGCGGAGAGACAGGGTGATGACAGAGGGAGGAGAGACAGGGTGATGACAGAGGGAATAGAGGGAGGAGAGACAGGGTGATGACAAAGGGAGGAGAGACAGGGTGATGACAGAGGGAGGAGAGACCTCTCTGAGGACAGAGGGGGAGAGACAGGGGCCGGCGGACAGAGGGAGGAGAGACAGGGTGAGGACAGAGGGGGAGAGACTGGGTGAGGATAGAGGGAGGACAGAGGGAGGAGGGACAGGGTGAGGACAGAGGGAGGACAGAGGGAGGAGAGACAGGGTGAGGACAGAGGGAGGAGAGACAGGGTGAGGACAGAGGGAGGACAGAGGGAGGAGAGACAGGGTGATGACAGAGGGAGGAGAGACAGGGTGATGACAGAGGGAATAGAGGGAGGAGAGACAGGGTGATGACAGAGGGAATAGAGGGAGGAGAGACAGGGTGATGACAGAGGGAGGAGAGACAGGGTGAGGACAGAGGAAGGACAGAGGGAGGAGAGACGGAGTGAGGAGAGACAGGGTGAGGACAGAGGGAGGAGAGACAGGGTGAGGACAGAGGGGGAGAGACAGATGAGGACAGAGGGAGGACAGACAGGGTGATCCAGAGGGGGAGAGACAGGGTGAGGATAGAGGGGGCAGAGGGAGGAGGGACAGGGTGAGGACAGAGGGAGGACAGAGGGAGGAGAGACATGGTGATGACAGAGGGAGGAGAGACCTTGGTGAGGACAGAGGGAGGAGAGACAGAGTATTGACAGAGGGAGGAGAGACAGGGTGATGACAGAGGGAGGAGAGACAGGGTGATGACAGAGGGAGGAGAGACAGGGTGATGACAGAGGGAGGAGAGACAGGGTGAGGATAGAGGGAGGACAGAGGGAGGAGAGACAGGGTGATGTCAGAGGGAGGAGAGACAGGGTGATTACAGAGGGAGGAGAGACAGGGTGATGACAGGGTGATGACAGAGGGAGGGTGTATAGTGTGATGTAACGTCATTAACATGCCTTTGATCAGGCATCTAAAGCACCTCCATCATGTGTTACTCACCAGTGTTCCCGTGGGGGGACAGAGGGAGGAGGGACAGGGTGAGGACAGAGGGAGGACAGAGGGAGGAGAGACGGAGTGAGGACAGAGGGAGGAGAGACAGGGTGATGACAGAGGGAGGAGAGACAGGGTGATGACAGAGGGAGGAGAGACAGGGTGATGACAGAGGGAGGAGAGACAGGGTGATGACAGAGGGAGGAGAGACAGGGTGATGACAGAGGGAGGACAGAGGGAGGAGAGACAGGGTGATGTCAGAGGGAGGAGAGACAGGGTGATGACAGAGGGAGGAGAGACAGGGTGATGACAGAGGGAGGAGAGACAGGGTGATGTCAGAGGGAGGAGACAGGGTGATGACAGAGGGAGGAGAGACAGGGTGATGACAGAGGGAGGAGGACTCTGATGACAGAGGGAGGAGAGACAGGGTGATGACAGAGGGAGGAGAGACAGGGTGATGACAGAGGGAGGAGAGACAGGGTGATGACAGAGGGAGGAGAGACAGGGTGAGGATAGAGGGAGGACAGAGGGAGGAGAGACAGGGTGATGTCAGAGGGAGGAGAGACAGGGTGATGACAGAGGGAGGAGAGAGAGGGTGATGACAGAGGGAGGAGAGACAGAATGATTACAGAGGGAGGAGAGACAGGGTGATGACAGAGGGAGGAGAGACAGGGTGATTACAGAGGGAGGAGAGACAGGGTGATGACAGGGTGATGACAGAGGGAGGGTGTATAGTGTGATGTAACGTCATTAACATGCCTTTGATCAGGCATCTAAAGCACCTCCATCATGTGTTACTCACCAGTGTTCCCGTGTCAGTGTCCATGCTATAGACGATGTCAGGGGTGTGTGTGGCGCTCAGGGCCTTGTTGTCTTTGTACCAGATGAAGGTTGAAGGGGGCACACTTAGTTTGTCCTTACAGTGGAGCTCTACACCTGCCCCAGACAGCACTGAGCTGGGCACCTCACAGAACGGGGTGTGGGGGGGCACTGGGGGAGGAGGACAGGATTACCAACACACACACACATGTACACGAACGCACACACACATGTACACACTGTGAGTAACACGTAACGGAGGTGCTTCAGATGCCTGATGAAAGGCATGTTAATGACGTTACATCACATTATACACCCTCCCTCTGTCATCACCCTGTCTATTCTTCCTCTGTCCTCCCTCTGTCCTCACCCTGTCTCTCCTCCCTCTGTCCTCACTACTGTCTCATCCCTCTGTCCTCACTCTGTCTCTCCTCCCTCTGTCATCACCCTGTCTCTCCTTCCTCTGTCTTCTCTCTGTCCTCACCCTGTCTCTCCTCCCTCTGTCCTCACTCTGTCTCTCCTCCCTCTGTCCTCACTCTGTCTCTCCTCCCTCTGTCATCACCCTGTCTCTCCTTCCTCTGTCCTCCCTCTGTCCTCACATGTCTCTCCTCCCTCTGTCCTCACTCTGTCTCTCCTCCCTCTGTCCTCACTCTGTCTCTCCTCCCTCTGTCATCACCCTGTCTTTCCTTCCTCTGTCCAGGCCTCTGTCCTCACCCTGTCTCTCCTCCAAACAAGGGCACTCTGTCTCTCCTCCCTCTGTCATCACCCTGTCTCTCCTCCCTCTGTCCTCAGTCCGTCTCTCCTCCCTCTGTCATCACCCTGTCTCTCCTCCCTCTGTCCTCCCTCTGTCCCACCCAAAACTCTGTCCTCACTCTGTCTATCCTCCCTCTGTCATCACCCTGTCTCTCCTCCCTCTGTCCTCCCTTTGTCCTCACTCTGTCTCTCCTCCGTCTGTCCTCACTCTGTCTCTTCTCCCTCATCCTGTCTCTCCCCTCTGTCATCACCCTGTCTCTCCTTCCTCTATACTCACCCTGTAGTCCTGCCTCTGTCCTCCTCCCTAGGATAGGATAAAGCTGTCCTCACTCCGTCTCTCCTCCCTCTGTCATCCCCATGTCTCTCCTCCCTCTGTCCTCACTCTGTCTCTCCTCCCTCTGTTCTCATTCTGTCTCTCCTCCCTCTGTCATAACTCTGTCTCCCCTCCCTCTGTCCTCAGTCCGTCTCTCCTCCCTCTGTCATCACCCTGTCTCTCCTCCCTCTGTCCTCACTCCGTATCTCCTCCCTCTGTCCTCCCTCTGTCATCACCGTGTCTCTCCTCCCTCTGTCCTCACTCTGTCTCTCCTCCCTCTGTCCTCATTCTGTCTCTCCTCCCTCTGTCATAACTCTGTCTCTCCTCCCTCTGTCCTCAGTCCGTCTCTCCTCCCTCTGTCATCACCCTGTCTCTCCTCCCTCTGTCCTCCTCCGTATCTCATCCCTCTGTCCTCCCTCTGTCATCAACCTGTCTCTCCTCCCTCTGTCCTCATTCCGTCTCTCCTCCCTCTGTCATCACCCTATCTCTACTCCCTCTGTCCTCACTCCGTATCTCCTCCCTCTGTCCTCCCTCTGTCATCACCCTGTCTATCCTCCCTCTGTCCTCACCCTGTCTCTCATCCGTCTCCATCCTCTGTCATCAACCTGTCTCTCCTCCCTCTGTCCTCAAGTCTCTCCTCCCTCTGTCATCACCCTGTCTCTCCTCCCTCTGTCATCACTCCGTCTCTCCTCCCTCTGTCATCACCCTGTCTCTCCTCCCTCTGTCCTCCCTTTGTCCTCACTCCGTTTCCCTTCCCTCTGTCCTCCCTTTTGTCCTCACTCTGTCTCTCCTCCGTCTGTCCTCACTCTGTCTCTCCTCCCTCTATCCTGTCTCTCCTCCCTCTGTCATCACCCTGTCTCTCCTCCCTCTGTCCTCACCCTGTAGTCCTGCCTCTGTCCTCACTCCGACTCTCCTCCCTCTGTCATCCCCCTGTCTCTCCTCCCTCTGTCATCACCCCGTCTCTCCTCCCTCTGTCCTCACTCCGTCTCTCCTCCCTCTGTCCTCACTCCGTCTCTCCTCCCTCTGTCCTCACTCCGTCTCTCCTCCCTTTGTCCTCCCAGTCTCTCCTCTCTATGTCATCACCCTTTCTCTCCTCCCTCTGTCATCACCCTGTCTCTCCTTCCTCTCTCCTCCCTTTGTCCTCCATCTGTCTCTCCTCTCTCTGTCATCACCCTGTCTCTCCTCCCTCTGTCCTCACCCTGTAGTCCTCCCTCTGTCCTCACTCCTTCTCTCCTCCCTCTGTCCTCAGTCTCTCCCTCTGTCATCCCCCTGTCTCTCCTCCCTCTGTCCTCACTCCGTCTCTCCTCCCTCTGTCCTCACTCCATCTTTCCTCCCTCTGTCCTCACTCCGTCTCTCCTCCCTCTATCATCACCCCATCTCACACTCTGTCCTCACTCCATCTCTCCTCCCTCTGTCCTCACTCCGTCTCTCCTCCCTCTATCCTCACTCCGTCTCTCCTCCCTCTGTCCTCACTCCGTCTCTCCTCCCTCTGTCCTCACTCCTTCTCTCCTCCCTCTGTCCTCACTCCGTCTCTCCTCCCTCTGTCCTCACTACGTCTCTCCTCCCTTTGTCCTCCCTTTGTCTCTCCTCTCTCTGTCATCACCCTTTCTCTCCTCCCTCTGTCATCACCCTGTCTCTCCTTCCTCTCTCCTCCCTTTGTCCTCCATCTGTCTCTCCTCTCTCTGTCATCACCCTGTCTCTCCTCCCTCTGTCCTCACCCTGTAGTCCTCCCTCTGTCCTCAGGTCAGGGTGATCCCTCTGTCATCCCCATGTCTCTCCTCCCTCAGAAGGAGGTCTCTCCTCCCTCTGTTCTCATTCTGTCTCTCCTCCCTCTGTCATAACTCTGTCTCCCCTCCCTCTGTCCTCAGTCCGTCCCTCCTCCCTCTGTCATCACCCTGTCTCTCCTCCCTCTGTCCTCACTCCGTATCTCCTCCCTCTGTCCTCCCTCTGTCATCACCGGGAGGAGGACCCTCTGTCCTCACTCTGTCTCTCCTCCCTCTGTCCTCATTCTGTTTCTCCTCCCTCTGTCATAACTCTGTCTCTCCTCCCTCTGTCCTCAGTCCGTCTCTCCTCCCTCTGTCATCACCCTGTCTCTCCTCCCTCTGTCCTCAGTATCTCATCCCTCTGTCCTCCCTCTGTCATCAACCTGTCTCTCCTCCCTCTGTCCTCATTCCGTCTCTCCTCCCTCTGTCATCACCCTATCTCTACTCCCTCTGTCCTCCTCCATATCTCCTCCCTCTGTCCTCACTCCGTCTCTCCTCCCTCTGTCCTCACTCCGTCTCTCCTCCCTTTGTCCTCCCTTTGTCTCTCCTCTCTATGTCATCACCCTTTCTCTCCTCCCTCTGTCATCACCCTGTCTCTCCTTCCTCTCTCCTCCCTTTGTCCTCCATCTGTCTCTCCTCTCTCTGTCATCACCCTGTCTCTCCTCCCTCTGTCCTCACCCTGTAGTCCTGCCTCTGTCCTCACTCCGTCTCTCCTCCCTCTGTCATCCCCCTGTCTCTCCTCCCTCTGTCATCACCCCGTCTCTCCTCCCTCTGTCCTCACTCCGTCTCTCCTCCCTCTGTCCTCACCCTGTAGTCCTGCCTCTGTCCTCACTCCGTCTCTCCTCCCTCTGTCATCCCCCTGTCTCTCCTCCCTCTGTCATCACCCCGTCTCTCCTCCCTCTGTCCTCACTCCGTCTCTCCCCCTCTGTCCTCACTCCGTCTCTCCTCCCTCTGTCCTCACTCCGTCTCTCCTCCCTTTGTCCTCCCTTTGTCTCTCCTCTCTATGTCATCACCCTTTGATCTCAGACCCTGTCTCTCCTTCCTCTCTCCTCCCTTTGTCCTCCATCTGTCTCTCCTCTCTCTGTCATCACCCTGTCTCTCCTCCCTCTGTCCTCACCCTGTAGTCCTCCCTCTGTCCTCAGGGTGATCTCCTCCCTCTGTCCTCTCCGTCTCTCCCTCTGTCATCCCCCTGTCTGATCAGAGGGAGTCCTCCTCCGTCTCTCCTCCCTCTGTCCTCAGAGGGATCTTTCCTCCCTCTGTCCTCACTCCGTCTCTCCTCCCTCTATCATCACCCCGTGATCTCCTCCTTCTGTCCTCACTCCATCTCTCCTCCCTCTGTCCTCACTCCGTCTCTCCTCCCTCTATCCTCACTCCGTCTCTCCTCCCTCTGTCCTCCTCCTTCTCTCCTCCCTCTGTCCTCACAGAGTCTCTCCTCCCTCTGTCCTCACTCGGGGAGGACTCCCTTTGTCCTCCCTTTGTCTCTCCTCTCTCTGTCATCACCCTTTCTCTCCTCCCTCTGTCATCACCCTGTCTCTCCTTCCTCTCTCCTCCCTTTGTCCTCCATCTGTCTCTCCTCTCTCTGTCATCACCCTGTCTCTCCTCCCTCTGTCCTCACCCTGTAGTCCTCCCTCTGTCCTCACTCCGTCTCTCCTCCCTCTGTCATCCCCATGTCTCTCCTCCCTCTGTCCTCACTCCGTCTCTCCTCCCTCTGTCATCACCCTGTCTATCCTCCCTCTGTCCTCACCCTGTCTCTCATCCGTCTCCATCCTCTGTCATCAACCTGTCTCTCCTCCCTCTGTCCTCACTCCGTCTCTCCTCCCTCTGTCATCACCCTGTCTCTCCTCCCTCTGTCATCACTCCGTCTCTCCTCCCTCTGTCATCACCCTGTCTCTCCTCCCTCTGTCCTCCCTTTGTCCTCACTCCGTTTCCCTTCCCTCTGTCCTCCCTTTTGTCCTCACTCTGTCTCTCCTCCGTCTGTCCTCACTCTGTCTCTCCTCCCTCTATCCTCACTCCGTCTCTCCTCCCTCTGTCCTCACTCCGTCTCTCAGAGGGAGTCCTCACTCCTTCTCTCCTCCCTCTGTCCTCACTCCGTCTCTCCTCCCTCTGTCCTCACAGGTCTCTCCTCCCTTTGTCCTCCCTTTGTCTCTCCTCTCTCTGTCATCACCCTTTCTCTCCTCCCTCTGTCATCACCCTGTCTCTCCTTCCTCTCTCCTCCCTTTGTCCTCCATCTGTCTCTCCTCTCTCTGTCATCACCCTGTCTCTCCTCCCTCTGTCCTCACCCTGTAGTCCTCCATCTGTCCTCACCCGTCTCTCCTCCCTCTGTCATCCCCATGTCTCTCCTCCCTCTGTCCTCACTCTGTCTCTCCTCCCTCTGTTCTCATTCTGTCTCTCCTCCCTCTGTCATAACTCTGTCTCCCTCCCTCTGTCCTCAGTCCGTCTCTCCTCCCTCTGTCATCACCCTGTCTCTCCTCCCTCTGTCCTCACTCCGTATCTCCTCCCTCTGTCCTCCCTCTGTCATCACCGTGTCTCTCCTCCCTCTGTCCTCACTCTGTCTCTCCTCCCTCTGTCCTCATTCTGTTTCTCCTCCCTCTGTCATAACTCTGTCTCTCCTCCCTCTGTCCTCAGTCCGTCTCTCCTCCCTCTGTCATCACCCTGTCTCTCCTCCCTCTGTCCTCACTCCGTATCTCATCCCTCTGTCCTCCCTCTGTCATCAACCTGTCTCTCCTCCCTCTGTCCTCATTCCGTCTCTCCTCCCTCTGTCATCACCCTATCTCTACTCCCTCTGTCCTCACTCCGTATCTCCTCCCTCTGTCCTCACTCCGTCTCTCCTCCCTCTGTCCTCACTCCGTCTCTCCTCCCTTTGTCCTCCCTTTGTCTCTCCTCTCTATGTCATCACCCTTTCTCTCCTCCCTCTGTCATCACCCTGTCTCTCCTTCCTCTCTCCCCCAGTCCTCCATCTGTCTCTCCTCTCTCTGTCATCACCCTGTCTCTCCTCCCTCTGTCCTCACCCTGTAGTCCTGCCTCTGTCCTCACTCCGTCTCTCCTCCCTCTGTCATCCCCCTGTCTCTCCTCCCTCTGTCATCACCCCGTCTCTCCTCCCTCTGTCCTCACTCCGTCTCTCCTCCCTCTGTCCTCACCCTGTAGTCCTGCCTCTGTCCTCACTCCGTCTCTCCTCCCTCTGTCATCCCCCTGTCTCTCCTCCCTCTGTCATCACCCCGTCTCTCCTCCCTCTGTCCTCACTCCGTCTCTCCTCCCTCTGTCCTCACTCCGTCTCTCCTCCCTCTGTCCTCACTCCGTCTCTCCTCCCTTTGTCCTCCCTTTGTCTCTCCTCTCTATGTCATCACCCTTTCTCTCCTCCCTCTGTCATCACCCTGTCTCTCCTTCCTCTCTCTCCCTTTGTCCTCCATCTGTCTCTGTCTCTCTGTCATCACCCTGTCTCTCCCTCCCTCTGTCCTCACCCTGTAGTCCTCCCTCTGTCCTCACTCCTTCTCTCCTCCCTCTGTCCTCACTCCGTCTCTCCCTCTGTCATCCCCCTGTCTCTCCTCCCTCTGTCCTCACTCCGTCTCTCCTCCCTCTGTCCTCACTCCATCTTTCCTCCCTCTGTCCTCACTCCGTCTCTCCTCCCTCTGTATCTCCTCCTTCTGTCCTCACTCCATCTCTCCTCCCTCTGTCCTCACTCCGTCTCTCCTCCCTCTATCCTCACTCCGTCTCTCCTCCCTCTGTCCTCACTCCTTCTCTCCTCCCTCTGTCCTCCTCCGTCTCTCCTCCCTCTGTCCTCACTCGTCTCTCCTCCCTTTGTCCTCCCTTTGTCTCTCCTCCTCTGTCATCACCCTTTCTCTCCTCCCTCTGTCATCACCCTGTCTCTCCTTCCTCTCTCCTCCCTTTGTCCTCCATCTGTCTCTCCTCTCTCTGTCATCACCCTGTCTCTCTCCCTCTGTCCTCACCCTGTAGTCCTCCCTCTGTCCTCACTCCGTCTCTCCTCCCTCTGTCATCCCCATGTCTCTCCTCCCTCTGTCCTCACTCTGTCTCTCCTCCCTCTGTTCTCATTCTGTCTCTCCTCCCTCTGTCATAACTCTGTCTCCCCTCCCTCTGTCCTCAGTCCGTCTCTCCTCCCTCTGTCATCACCCTGTCTCTCCTCCCTCTGTCCTCACTCCGTATCTCCTCCCTCTGTCCTCCCTCTGTCATCACCGTGTCTCTCCTCCCTCTGTCCTCACTCTGTCTCTCCTCCCTCTGTCCTCATTCTGTTTCTCCTCCCTCTGTCATAACTCTGTCTCTCCTCCCTCTGTCCTCAGTCCGTCTCTCCTCCCTCTGTCATCACCCTGTCTCTCCTCCCTCTGTCCTCACTCCGTATCTCATCCCTCTGTCCTCCCTCTGTCATCAACCTGTCTCTCCTCCCTCTGTCCTCATTCCGTCTCTCCTCCCTCTGTCATCACCCTATCTCTACTCCCTCTGTCCTCACTCCGTATCTCCTCCCTCTGTCCTCCTCCGTCTCTCCTCCCTCTGTCCTCACTCCGTCTCTCCTCCCTTTGTCCTCCCTTTGTCTCTCCTCTCTATGTCATCACCCTTTCTCTCCTCCCTCTGTCATCACCCTGTCTCTCCTTCCTCTCTCCTCCCTTTGTCCTCCATCTGTCTCTCCTCTCTCTGTCATCACCCTGTCTCTCCTCCCTCTGTCCTCACCCTGTAGTCCTCCCTCTGTCCTCACTCCTTCTCTCCTCCCTCTGTCCTCACTCCGTCTCTCCCTCTGTCATCCCCGTCTCTCCTCCCTCTGTCCTCACTCCGTCTCTCCTCCCTCTGTCCTCACTCCATCTTTCCTCCCTCTGTCCTCACTCCGTCTCTCCTCCCTCTATCATCACCCCGTATCTCCTCCTTCTGTCCTCACTCCATCTCTCCTCCCTCTGTCCTCACTCCGTCTCTCCTCCCTCTGTCCTCACTCCTGTCTCTCCTCCCTCTGTCCTCACTCCTGTCTCTCCTCCCTCTGTCCTCCACTCCTTCTCTCCTCCCTCTGTCCTCACTCCGTCTCTCCTCCCTCTGTCCTCACCTGTCTCTCCTCCCTTTGTCCTCCCTTTGTCTCTCCTCTCTCTGTCATCACCCTTTCTCTCCTCCCTCTGTCATCACCCTGTCTCTCCTTCCTCTCTCCTCCCTTTGTCCTCCATCTGTCTCTCCTCTCTCTGTCATCACCCTGTCTCTCCTCCCTCTGTCCTCACCCTGTAGTCCTCCCTCTGTCCTCACTCCGTCTCTCCTCCCTCTGTCATCCCCATGTCTCTCCTCCCTCTGTCCTCACTCTGTCTCTCCTCCCTCTGTTCTCATTCTGTCTCTCCTCCCTCTGTCATAACTCTGTCTCCCTCCCTCTGTCCTCAGTCCGTCTCTCCTCCCTCTGTCATCACCCTGTCTCTCCTCCCTCTGTCCTCACTCCGTATCTCCTCCCTCTGTCCTCCCTCTGTCATCACCGTGTCTCTCCTCCCTCTGTCCTCACTCTGTCTCTCCTCCCTCTGTCCTCATTCCGTCTCTCCTCCCTCTGTCATCACCCTGTCTCTCCTCCCTCTGTCATCACCCTGTCTCTCCTCCCTCTGTCATCACCCTGTCTCTCCTCCCTCTGTCCTCACTCCGTATCTCCTCCCTCTGTCCTCCCTCTGTCATCAACCTGTCTCTCCTCCCTCTGTCCTCATTCCGTCTCTCCTCCCTCTGTCATCACCCTGTCTCTACTCCCTCTGTCCTCACTCCGTATCTCCTCCCTCTGTCCTCCCTCTGTCATCACCCTGTCTATCCTCCCTCTGTCCTCACCCTGTCTCTCATCCGTCTCCATCCTCTGTCATCAACCTGTCTCTCCTCCCTCTGTCCTCACTCCGTCTCTCCTCCCTCTGTCATCACCCTGTCTCTCCTCCCTCTGTCATCACTCCGTCTCTCCTCCCTCTGTCATCACCCTGTCTCTCCTCCCTCTGTCCTCCCTTTGTCCTCACTCCATTTCCCTTCCCTCTGTCCTCCCTTTTGTCCTCACTCTGTCTCTCCTCCGTCTGTCCTCACTCTGTCTCTCCTCCCTCTATCCTGTCTCTCCTCCCTCTGTCAACACCCTGTCTCTCCTCCCTCTGTCCTCACCCTGTAGTCCTGCCTCTGTCCTCACTCCGTCTCTCCTCCCTCTGTCATCCCCCTGTCTCTCCTCCCTCTGTCATCACCCCGTCTCTCCTCCCTCTGTCCTCACTCCGTCTCTCCTCCCTCTGTCCTCACTCCGTCTCTCCTCCCTCTGTCCTCACTCCGTCTCTCCTCCCTTTGTCCTCCCTTTGTCTCTCCTCTCTATGTCATCACCCTTTCTCTCCTCCCTCTGTCATCACCCTGTCTCTCCTTCCTCTCTCCTCCCTTTGTCCTCCATCTGTCTCTCCTCCTCTGTCATCACCCTGTCTCTCCTCCCTCTGTCCTCACCCTGTGTCCTCCCTCTGTCCTCACTCCTTGTCTCCTCCCTCTGTCCTCCTCCGTCTCTCCCTCTGTCATCCCCCTGTCTCTCCTCCCTCTGTCCTCACTCCGTCTCTCCTCCCTCTGTCCTCACTCCATCTTTCCTCCCTCTGTCCTCACTCCGTCTCTCCTCCCTCTGTCATCACCCCGTATCTCCTCCTTCTGTCCTCACTCCATCTCTCCTCCCTCTGTCCTCCTCCGTCTCTCCTCCCTCTATCCTCACTCCGTCTCTCCTCCCTCTGTCCTCACTCCGTCTCTCCTCCCTCTGTCCTCACTCCTTCTCTCCTCCCTCTGTCCTCCTCCGTCTCTCCTCCCTCTGTCCTCACTACGTCTCTCCTCCCTTTGTCCTCCCTTTGTCTCTCCTCTCTCTGTCATCACCCTTTCTCTCCTCCCTCTGTCATCACCCTGTCTCTCCTTCCTCTCTCCTCCCTTTGTCCTCCATCTGTCTCTCCTCCCTCTGTCATCCCCCTGTCTCTCCTCCCTCTGTCCTCACTCGGTCTCTCCTCCCTCTGTCCTCACTCCATCTCTCCTCCCTCTGTCCTCACTGCGTCTCTCCTTTCTCTGTCCTCACTCTGTCTCTCCTCCCTCTGTCCTCACTCCATCTTTCCTCCCTCTGTCCTCACTCCGTCTCTCCTTTCTCTGTCCTCACTCTGTCTCTCCTCCCTCTGTCCTCACTCCGTCTCTCCTCCCTCTGACCTCACTCCGTCCCTCCTCCCTCTGTCCTCACTCCATCTCTCCTTTCTCTGTCCTCACTCCATCTCTCCTCCCCCTGTCCTCACTCCATCTCTCCTCCCCCTGTCCTCACTCCATCTCTCCTCCCTCTGTCCTCACTCCGTCTCTCCTTTCTCTGTCCTCTATCTGTCTCTCCTCCCTCTGTCCTCACTCCGTCTCTCCTCCCTCTGTCTTCACTCCGTCTCTACTCCCTCTGTCCTCACTCCATTTCTCTTCCCTCTGTCCTCCCTTTGAACTCACTCTGTCTCTCCTCCCTCTGTCCTCACTCCGTCTCTCCTCCCTCTGTCCTCACTCTGTCTCTCCCTCTGTCATTCCCCTGTCTCTCCTTTCTCTGTCCTCACTCTGTCTCTCCTCCCTCTGACCTCACTCCGTCTCTCCTCCCTCTGTCCTCACTCCGTCTCTTCTTTCTCTGTCCTCACTCTGTCTCTCTCCCTCTGTCCTCACTCCGTTTCTCCTCCCTCTGTCCTCACTCCGTCTCTCCTCTGTCTGTCCTCCCTCTGTCCTCACTCCATCTATCCTCTCTGTCCTCACCTCCTATCTCTGTCCTCACCCTTCTCTCCTCTCTGTCCTCACCCCTCTCTCCTCTCTGTCCACACCTCCTATCTCTGTCCTCTCTCCTCACCTCCTCTCTGTCCTCACTCCTCTCTCCTCTCCCTCCTCACCTCCTTTCTGTCCTCACTCCTCACTCCTCTCTATCCTCACCTCCTCACCCTGTCCTCACCTCCTTTCTCTGTCCTCACCTCCTATCTCTGTCCTCACCTCCTCTCTGTCCTCACCTCCTCACCCTGTCCTCACCTGCTATTTCTGACCACACCTCCAACTCTGTCCTCTCTCCTCGCCTCCTCTCTGTCCTCACCTCCTCACCCTGTTCTCACCTCCTATCTCTGTCCTCACCTCCTATCTCTGTCCTCACCCCTCTCTCCTCTCTGTCCTCACCTCCTATCTCTGTCCTCACCCCTCCCTCCTCTCTGTCATCACCTGCCTTCTCTGTCCTCACCTCCTATCTCTGTCCTCACCTCCTATCTCTGTCCTCACCCCTCTCTCCTCTCTGTCATCACCTCCTATCTCTGTCGTCACCTCCTATCTCTGTCCTCACCCCTCCTCTCTCTGTCCTCACCCCTCTCTCCTCTCTGTCCTCACCTCCTATCTCTGTCCTCACCCCTCTCTCCTCTCTGTCCTCACCTCCTATCTCTGTCGTCACCTCCTATCTATGTCCTCACCTCCTATCTCTGTCCTCACCCCTCTCTCCTCTCTGTCCTCACCTCCTATCTCTGTCCTCACCCCTCTCTCCTCTCTCCTCTCTGTCCTCACCTCCTATCTCTGTCCTCACCCCTCACTCTTCTCTGTGCTCACCCCTCTCTCCTCTCTGTCCTCACCTCCTATCTCTGTCCTCACCCCTCTCTCCTCTCTGTCCTCATCTCTTTCCTCTCTCGGTGACTGTAATAGTCACTTTAGTAATGTTTACACACTATTTTACTCATTTCATATGTATATACTATATTTTAGTCCAACATTGCGCCATCTTATTTCTTAATTCCATTCTTTAACTTTTAGATTTGTGTGTTTTGTTGTGAATTGTTAGATACTACTGCACCGTTGGAGCTAGGAACACATTTAGCATTTAGCTACACCTTAATAACATTTGCTAAATATGTGTATGTGACCAATTTGATTTGATTTGACAACACACAAGACAACTGTGTGGCTCAGTTAGTAGTGCATGGTGCTCGCAACGCCAAGGTTATGGGTTCCAGTCCAACACGGGAACAGTACCATGATAATACAAGTATGAAAATATTTGCACTCACTTCTGTAAGTTGCTCTATGTTAAATGTGTGTTAAATGACTCAAATGTAAAGGCACAGGGCGGGTGGATGACATTGTTACTAACACACACACAGCAGCTCACCCAGTACGTTGAGGGTGACATTGACCTCTCCTAGGTTTGTGTGGTCTGCTGGTGCGCTGACCTCACAGCGGTACAACCCAGAGTCCTTCTGGGTAACGGCATGCAGCGTCACCGTTGCGCCCTCGATCTTGGCCCGACCTGCAAAGGATCCTGGAATACCTCAAGGACCAAAGGGTTGTAGAGAGAGGAGAGAGATAAGAAACATGTGAAGAGGGGGAGAGATGGAGGAGAGGTAGGGGAAACGAGGTAGAACGAGGTCTAGTAGTCACCGGTGAATTTTCCATTGAAATAAACAAAGTGAGTGTCCTTCCCTTTCTTCTTCCACTCAATACGAGGGTTAGTCTCCTTCTCTGTCTTGAACTGACAGGACAGCACAGCGTCTGAGAGAGAAAGAGAGAGATGTGCAGAAACAGCTCATCAACTGTCACAATTCATCCCTTCTCCTCCTCTCTTACCTGTGTTCTCATGGACCTCCATTTTGGCCTCACTGGTGCTCACTGTCAAAGAGAGGGAGGCAGGACCTGAGGGAGAGAGAAAGAGAGAGAGAGAGAGAGAGAGAGAGAGAGAGGTGATTTACAAGTAAACAGTACGCACAGCAGCACTGAATGTTAACTATTTGTAGTGTCATGACGTTGCCCTCTTTGGGTACAGCAGGCGCCATCCCCACCATCGCTCTGTCTCCTACAACCAGGCTGCTGTGGTCAGAGAGGTCGTAAATTCCTGGAGGAGATTATCTCCTCATGGCCACAGTATAGAGAGAGAGTGAGTTTTCATAGAGAGAACAAAGGAATTTCTTCCACCTCACAGAACTTGAGATCTGAACAACATTTATGTTCTGGAGAAGGTATAAAAGATTGGTGAAGAATCCAGCTACGAATTGGTCCGTTTGGCACAATTTTGTGAAACTCATGGGAGGTAATACAGCCTCATTACAATAACGCTGTTTATACAATAGCCACTACTATGAGGCTTAAATCTAATTGTTGTATAAGATGAATGAGTGAGGATGATACTGTTTGTGAAATTGTGTAATGTGATTTTGGACTGTTTAATGAAGGCAACTCCAATTCCCTTTGGAGTTGAACTAAATCAGAGGACCGCCCATGAGCACAGTTATGGTCTTGCGTCCTGGGACAGGCCCTTTTCTGTTCTTCTGAATAAAACCCCCACCCGGGATTTCTATCACCAGACCATGTTTCTATCAATTACGAGAGGACTAAGGTTGAGACCAGCTTACCTCAATAACAAGAGGTAACAAGGTTTGAGAGGAGACCATAACCCTAAGGTTTGAGTAGATGGCTGAATCTTTTAACCATACCACGTGGCTAAACTCTTAGACTATTGATACCAACAGAATAAGAACAAGTCTTTGATATTAATTACTAGTCTGCAGCTAGGAATTCGGTATCATTGAACGCGAAGACCGACAACCGCCGAAACATCAATTCTATAATGACATGAATGAATGTCATTCTGAACTATCCATTCTAACCACAACAGAGAGAGGGCGGACAGACTCCAACAGAAACAAACTTTTCAACAGAGATCCCGATGACACACAGAGCGTAAATATGTATATTGATTGCAATTAATCCCGAATGAGTGAGTGTTCATGTTCATGTTCCTTCTAACTATCTACTGTTTGTTTATGCGTTTTGTGAATTACTTAGTTAGTAAATACATGATTTAAGACTATTGATGTATAGATGACTCATAGTGAAGACTGGGTTCGTGCAAATAACCAACAATTTACTACGTTTGGAATGAGACTAACATGAGGTAAATAATTATTCATTAATTCGAAGACTAAGTGATCAGATGTTCAAATATCTGAAAGTTATGTTAGGAAAATTATAACTTTATAATCTGAATATTTTCCTTGGTGCCACGACTTCCTAGTTAATTACAGTTACATGACTAATCAGTTTAATTGCATAATAATAATTAATAATAATAATTACAGAGAGTCAACAGCCAGTGAAACTGCAGGGCGCCAAATTCACAACAACAGAAATCCCATAATTAAAATTCCTCAAACATGCATGTATTTTACACCATTTTAAAGATACACTTGTTGTAAATCCAGCCACAGTATCCAATTTAAAAAAAGGCTTTACAACGAAAGCAAACAAAACGATTATGTTAGGTGAGTGCCTATTCACAGAATAACACAGCCATTTTTCCAGCCAAAGAAAGGATTCACAAAAAGCAGAAATATAGATAAAATTAATCACTAACCTTCGATGATCTTCATCAGATGACACTCATAGGACTTCATGTTTTGTTTGGGAAAGTTCATATTTATATCCAAAAATCTGAGTATACATTGGCGCGTTGTGGTCAGAAATGCATTATCTCAAACAAACATCCTGTGAAAGTGCAGAGAGCCACATCAAATTACAGAAATACTCATCATAAATATTGATAAACTATACAAGTGTTTTCATGGAAATATAGACAAACTTCTCCTTAATGCAACCGTTGTGTCAGATTTCAAAAACGCTTTACGACGAAAGCAAACTTTGCGATTATGTTAGCTAGGCACAGAAAAGCATACAGCCATTTTCCAGCCAAGGAGTGTCACAAAAGTCGGAAATAACATTACCATTAATCACATGCCTTTGATGATCTTCATCTGGTCTAACTCTCAGGTCTCCATATTAGACAATAAATGCTTGTTGTGTTCGATAATGTCCCTCTTTATGAGCAAAAACCTCCTTTTTGTTTGCGCGTTTTGTCCAGTAAACCGAATGCAGAAGGCGCGTGCACTAATTCCAGGACAAAAAGTTTTTAAAAAGTACAATAAAACTTAGTAGAAACATGCCAAATGATGTTTAAAATCCATCCTCCGGTTGTTTTTGTCATATATAATCAATAATATTTCAACCGGACAAAAGCTTTGTCAATAGGAAAGGAGAAACAAGAAAGGCGCGTTCACGATCAGGGCGCATGACTGATGATTGGAAAATTCCACTGGTCACTGACTGAAAGTGCTGTATCTCCCTCATTTTTCAGAGTAAAAGCCTGAAACAATGCCTAAAGACTGCCCACATGTAGAGGAAGCCATAGAGCTCGTGAACTGGGTCCTATGTCTTTGTATGGTGGATAGGCTTTCAATGGAAAAACAGCCTTTCAAAATAATAGTACTTCCGGGTTGGATTTTCCTGGTGTTTTCGCCTGCCATATCAGTTCTGTTACACTCACAGACATTATCTTAACGGTTTTGGAAACTTTAGAGTGTTTTCTATCAGAATCTACTAATTATATGCATATCCTATATTCTGGGACTGAGTAGCAGACAGTTTAATTTGGGCATGCTTTTCATCTAAAATTCCAAATGCTGGCCCCTACCCTAGTGAAATTAATGATGCCAAAGACACGACAGTAGCAGTGTTTCTAACTTACTTAAATTCAAAGTTAAACATTGATTCAGCTGAGATTTGTGCTACACAGTGCAGATTGGGCTGAGGGGGGTACTTCAGAATATATTTGTTTGCGAAAGACCCGACACAAAGCCAGACACAGACAAACAGCAAGACACACACACATATTGGAAACACTCATTCACACACCTACTATACACAATCACTAACACATGTTCATACTCACTCCCGGCGTTAACACACACAGAGAGAGAGAGTAGAGGTAGAGTAAACCCTCAGAATGTACAGTATATGACCTGGTGCCTGGTGGTACCAGCAGGAAGGGAGTGTGTAGGAGATATAGAGGTGATTGATGACAGCCTGTCAGACTACTGCTAGACCTGATTAACCTTCACACACACACACACACACACACACACACACACACACACACACACACACACACACACACACACACACACACACACACACACACACACACACACAGTAGCAATGTTTCTAACTTTCTTAAATGCAAAGTTAAACACACACACACTAACATATGAATAGACAGTGCTGAAACAACATGTAAATATCAACACAGACGAACACACATCAACTGGCAGATGATTTGTTTATACACACTTTCTCTCTCTCTCTCTGATTTATTCAACTAGAAGCATGGTCATGGTAGTGCTATCGACAACATCAAACAGGGAGATCGGCCTGCCTGTGCTGGGCATCAGAGAGGTTGGCTCTCCAGAGCCCTGAAGCCCCTTAGTGGTCTGGTCTTTCATCAGCCTCTGGATCTCTGGGTCTCTGGATCTCTGGGTCTCTGGGTCTCTGGGTCTCTGGGTCTCTGGGTCTCTGGGTCTCTGGGTCTCTGGGTCTCTGGGTCTCTGGGTCTCTGGGTCTCTGGGTCTCTGGATCTCTGGGTCTCTGGGTCTCTGGGCTTGAACAGCATCAGAGGGTTTAATGTAAACCAAAGACCTGTATGATCCCAGAACCAGTCCTCCCAATCCCAACGCACGCCCAGCCCCTAAACACATTACACTACACACTTCACCAAACCTTCACCAAAACTGTTGAAAGTGTGCTCGAAAACATACAATGCATGCGTAGCCTGCATACACACACACACACACACACACACACACACACACACACACACACACACACACACACACACACACACACACACACACACACACACACACACACACACACAGCTTGAAAGGCGCTGATGCAGTGCATAATGGGTATACTAGAAAAATGATTTTTAACCTGACGTGCAAACTGCCTCTTAACTTACTGTCATTACACAAATGACATCTATTTTACAATGTAAAAATACAACATCTGAAATCATCACACATCACCACTATGGCATGTATGGTCCTATTGAATACTACTCTCCTACATTAGTCATGTATGGTCCTATTGAATACTACTCTCCTACATTAGTCATGTATGGTCCAATTGAATAGTCATCTCCTGCATTAGTCATGTATAAAGGCTATAGTTGGTATGATTGTTCATTCACTCCCTTAAAAATGATATTTTTAGACAAAATATCCATTAGGGATAATTCAGAAAATAAAAGGCTACTCACTCTGTGACAAGAGGAGGAGAAGGGTGAGAGACAAAATCCCCTTGCTGTCCATAGTTCTTGCACACGACTGAGCAGTGAACTGAAATATCCTGGAAATGCTCTTGAGCGTCTGAGAACACGCTCCACACGAGACTGATGAAATTCCAGAGATTTGAGAAGTTCTTGAAGTTTTCCATGTGCGCGCTCCCGATGGAGACCATCTCATCCAGCGGAGGAACTCAGGCGTGCGCTCATCATGAAACACGCGTCTGTGGTTCGTGGTGGGCAGAAGTTTTGCTCTCGTAGAGGATTTTACCGCATATGTATCTCTAATGTGTATTTCGGCCAAAGTATGGTAGGCTGTAAACGGCTATATACGATGTTATTAACCTGTCAAATTATAAACCGTCACAGCACACCACACAGCAAACACACAAACACCACATAACGTCACATCAAAATTGTGGATCTCGATGTGCAATTGTTACTATCATAGCCTACATATACATATTGATGATCAATTTGTAATTTCCACTAATTTGTAATAAACGTTTCTTTTTTATCAATTTGTGACAAGGTGCGATTTTGCTCTTGTGGAGTTAACTATTTCTAAGTTGAGGTTTTGTCATGAAGATGTGTGTTGTGCTTGTTGTAAGATCTACATGTCTGCTTTGGAGCATTGACAACTATTTGTGATATTTGTATTTGTATACTTTTTGATGTTGTAATAACTTATAGTTCGATAAGACTTACTTTGATATTGTTGGTAAGGTGATTTATAAATTCAGAATGGTTGTTTCCAACAGTTTGAACTGTCTTGTTTAGTTCCCATACATGTAAGTACATGACTGAGGCCAAGCTCCCTGCCACCCAGGACCTTTATACCAGGCGGTGTCAGAGGGAGGCCCTAAAAATGGTCAAAGACTCCAGACACCTGTTGTAGACTGTTCTCTCGGCTATCGCACGGGCAAGTGATACCCACGCACCAAGTCTGGAATCAACAGGACCCTTAACAGCTTCTACCCCAAGCCATAAGACTGTAAATAGTTAGTTAAATAGTTAACCAAATAGCTACCCGGACCACACACACACACACACACACAATGTTCCTAAGTTACTGTCTGTGTAGCTGCAATGTTGAGAGAGAGTCCCGCTGTAGCCTGCTGTTATCTCATGCATGCACATTGTTTTTTATTTCATTTAAAATGTATTATGACTAGTCAAGTGAGTGAAGAACAATTATTTTTGACAATGACAGCCTATCCTGGCCAAACACACATTTTTTATTTTTTTAACCTTTATTTAACCAGGCAAGTCAGTTAAGAACAAATTCTTATTTTCAATGACAGCCTGAGAACAGTGGGTTAACTGCCTGTTCAGGGGCAGAACGACAGATTTGTACCTTGTCAGCTCGGGGGTTTGAACTCACAACCTTCCGGTTACTAGTCCAACGCTCTAACCAATAGGCTACCCTGCCGCCCCATGACGATGGGCCAATTGTGCGCCGCCCTATGAGAAGTAGGAGCTACATTCACTATTTCATTTAATATTAACTGTAGATTAGACACATGATGGAGGGGTTGTCAAGAAACCCCATTGCCATTACCCACAACCATTCCCTCTGACTACACACTCACTTCACATGACCACACAGGCACCATTCATCAGTATAGTACTATATGTACTACCTTTTCTTGTCAGGCCACAAAAATCAATAAGCAGGGATCAAAGTTCACAAAACAAAACGTGAGTGACAGATTAATGACAGGCTGGCTTTCAATGTGTTGTGTATGGAAATACAAACATTTCCTTATTCCTCGGTGTCTGACTGTTGACGTTCTGTAGCCCAGTCTAAACTGAAAAACACTTGTACCTTCCGGATAGGTCGTAGCTATGAGGTGATGGTTCAACCTCCAAAGATCTCAGGGGGGTTTCAGCTGGTGCCGTTACACGTATGGACCTATCCCTTTCCTTAGCTCGAGGAACAGACTTTCAGCATCGTTTCTTGTTTTTGATAGGCAACTGTTTTAAGACGTTTGAGCTGAACTAAACCAATAAACAATGAAGGGGAGGATCTATTGGATTGTTTTAAGACAGATCCTCAGTCTCCTGTCCTGTGTGGATCAGATGGCGCTTGCAACGTCATTGGTTTGAATCCCGCTGGGGCCACCCATACCAAAAAGTGTATGCACACATGACTGTACATTTTCTTTGGATGAAAGTGTCTGCTGAATGGCATATAGAAACAATGTAATATTGTCCTGTCAAACCTCTCAGTTCTGTAGTGACCACTGAATCAATATCTCTACCTGTACATGACCATCTGATCATTTATCACTCCAGTGTTAATCTGCAAAATTAACCTGATGTTATACAATCTGCTGTTCACACTGTATGAAGTCTTGTTCTCAACTAGAGGTTAAATAAAGGTGTTCTACACTTTTAAATAAAGGTGTTCACTAGCCATTCCTTAACCTGATGTTATACAATCTGCCCCCGAGCCGACAAGGTACAAATCTGTGAGAAGTCGGAGCTAACACTTTACAAATAGCCATTCCTTAACCTGATGTTATACAATCTGCCCCGTGAGAAGTCCTGGAGCTACACTTTACAAAAGCCATTCCTTAACCTGATGTTATACAATCTGCCCCCGTGAGAAGTCCTGGAGCTACACTTTACAAAAACCTGCCATTCCTTAACCTGATGTTATACAATCTGCCCCTCAGAATTGTTAAATAAAGGTGTTCTACCTGAAAGTGAGAAGTCGGAGCTACACTTTACAAATTAATGCCATTCCTTAACCTGATGTTATACAATCTGCCCCTGTGAGAAGTCGGAGCTACACTTTACACTAGCCATTCCTTAACCTGATGTTATACAATCTGCCCCCGTGAGAAGTCGGAGCTACACTTTACACTAGCCATTCCTTAACCTGATGTTATACAATCTGCCCCTGTGAGAAGTCGGAGCTACACTTTACAAAAGCCATTCCTTAACCTGATGTTATACAATCTGCCCCCGTGAGAAGTCGGAGCTACACTTTACACTAGCCATTCCTTAACCTGATGTTATACAATCTGCCCCCGTGAGAAGTCGGAGCTACACTTTACAAAGCCATTCCTTAACCTGATGTTATACAATCTGCCCCCATTCCTTAACCTGTGAGAAGTCAGAGCTACACTTTACACTAGCCATTCCTTAACCTGATGTTGAACAATCTGCCCCAATCTGTGAGAAGTCGGAGCTACACTTTACACTAGCCATTCCTTAACCTGATGTTATACAATCTGATGTTATACAATCTGCCCCTGTGAGAAGTCAGAGCTACACTTTACACTAGCCATTCCTTAACCTGATGTTATACAATCTGCCCCTGTGAGAAGTCGGAGCTACACTTTACACTAGCCATTCCTTAACCTGATGTTATACAATCTGCCCCTGTGAGAAGTCGGAGCTACACTTTACACTAGCCATTCCTTAACCTGATGTTATACAATCTGCCCCTGTGAGAAGTCGGAGCTACACTTTACACTAGCCATTCCTTAACCTGATGTTATACAATCTGCCCCTGTGAGAAGTCAGAGCTACACTTTACACTAGCCATTCCTTAACCTGATGTTATACAATCTGCCCCTGTGAGAAGTCGGAGCTACACTTTACACTAGCCATTCCTTAACCTGATGTTATACAATCTGCCCCTGTGAGAAGTCGGAGCTACACTTTACACTAGCCATTCCTTAACCTGATGTTATACAATCTGCCCCTGTGAGAAGTCGGAGCTACACTTTACACTAGCCATTCCTTAACCTGATGTTATACAATCTGCCCCTGTGAGAAGTCAGAGCTACACTTTACACTAGCCATTCCTTAACCTGATGTTATACAATCTGCCCCTGTGAGAAGTCGGAGCTACACTTTACACTAGCCATTCCTTAACCTGATGTTATACAATCTGCCCCTGTGAGAAGTCAGGAGCTACACTTTACACTAGCCATTCCTTAACCTGATGTTATACAATCTGCCCCTGTGAGAAGTCAGAGCTACACTTTACACTAGCCATTCCTTAACCTGATGTTATACAATCTGCCCCTGTGAGAAGTCGGAGCTTCCTTAACACTTTACACTAGCCATTCCTTAACCTGATGTTATACAATCTGCCCCTGTGAGAAGTCGGAGCTACACTTTACACTAGCCATTCCTTAACCTGATGTTATACAATCTGCCCCCGTGAGAAGTCGGAGCTACACTTTACACTAGCCATTCCTTAACCTGATGTTATACAATCTGCCCCTGTGAGAACTCTTTACACTAGCCATTCCTTAACCTGATATTATACAATCTGTCAGAGCTACACTTTACACTAGCCATTCCTTAACCTGATGTTATACAATCTGCCCCCGTGAGAAGTCAGAGCTACACTTTACACTAGCCATTCCTTAACCTGATGTTATACAATCTGCCCCCGTGAGAAGTCGGAGCTACACTTTACACTAGCCATTCCTTAACCTGATGTTATACAATCTGCCCCCGTGAGAAGTCGGAGCTACACTTTACACTAGCCATTCCTTAACCTGATGTTATACAATCTGCCCCTGTGAGAAGTCAGAGCTACACTTTACACTAGCCATTCCTTAACCTGATGTTATACAATCTGCCCCTGTGAGAAGTCGGAGCTACACTTTACACTAGCCATTCCTTAACCTGATGTTATACAATCTGCCCCTGTGAGAAGTCAGAGCTACACTTTACACTAGCCATTCCTTAACCTGATGTTATACAATCTGCCCCTGTGAGAAGTCGGAGCTACACTTTACACTAGCCATTCCTTAACCTGATGTTATACAATCTGCCCCTGTGAGAAGTCGGAGCTACACTTTACACTAGCCATTCCTTAACCTGATGTTATACAATCTGCCCCTGTGAGAAGTCGGAGCTACACTTTACACTAGCCATTCCTTAACCTGATGTTATACAATCTGCCCCTGTGAGAAGTCGGAGCTACACTTTACACTAGCCATTCCTTAACCTGATGTTATACAATCTGCCCCTGTGAGAAGTCGGAGCTACACTTTACACTAGCCATTCCTTAACCTGATGTTATACAATCTGCCCCTGTGAGAAGTCGGAGCTACACTTTACACTAGCCATTCCTTAACCTGATGTTATACAATCTGCCCCTGTGAGAAGTCGGAGCTACACTTTACACTAGCCATTCCTTAACCTGATGTTATACAATCTGCCCCTTTACACTAGTGATGTTAAGTCGGAGCTACACTTTACACTAGCCATTCCTTAACCTGATGTTATACAATCTGCCCCTGTGAGAAGTCGGAGCTACACTTTACACTAGCCATTCCTTAACCTGATGTTATACAATCTGCCCCTGTGAGAAGTCGGAGCTACACTTTACACTAGCCATTCCTTAACCTGATGTTATACAATCTGCCCCTGTGAGAAGTCGGAGCTACACTTTACACTAGCCATTCCTTAACCAGATGTTATACAATCTGCCCCTGTGAGAAGTCGGAGCTACACTTTACACTAGCCATTCCTTAACCTGATGTTATACAATCTGCCCCAGTGAGAAGTCGGAGCTACACTTTACACTAGCCATTCCTTAACCTGATGTTATACAATCTGTCCCTGTGAGAAGTCAGAGCTACACTTTACACTAGCCATTCCTTAACCTGATGTTATACAATCTGCCCCCGTGAGAAGTCGGAGCTACACTTTACAAAAGCCATTCCTTAACCTGATGTTATACAATCTGCCCCTGTGAGAAGTCGGAGCTACATTCACTATTTCATTTTATATTCATTGTAGATTAGACACATTCTGCAAGGCCTCACACACGTGACCAAAACATGCTGTAACAAAGTCTGCCAGCGACTGTTGTTGATTATTGCTATATGGTTATTGCATATGGAGATAGGCATATTGTTTTTCTTCTGTAATGGGAAGTTATCAGAGTGTTGTGCACTTCGGGCCCATGTCTGGCGAACGAGGAAGCATAGGGAGAAAAATAGAGGACTGCTAAAGAGATACTGAGGTAGAGGAACAGACGTGGTGATGGACTAACCTGCCCGTGATGGGAGTGGAGGGGTTTTAGGGGAGGGGGGTCATAAAGAGTGGAGGAACAGCTCTTTCTATGGTCAGGAGAGCTCATAACAAGCTTATAAAGAGACAGACACCACAAAGCAGACAGTTGGAGCCGTTACCTAGACTACATTCACAGGTGAGACAATAACAGCAAAGCGTTGAATTAATTATTTGTTTACTCACAAAGAACAAGGTTGGTGATTTATTAGACAGTTGTGTCTTGAGTATTCAGTGTTCTTATCAGTCATTTCTCTCCCTCTGCAGATGAAGATGGAGACTCTGGTCTTTCTGTTGTTGAGCCTGACTGGTAAGTTATCTCAGTGAGAGCTCTAGAAAGATTTCTAAGTTCTCTCCCAAAGTTCTCTTGTCTTATTTTCCTAAAGATCGACAGGCTGAAGGGTTGTACAATAAAGCCTATCACATGATACGGCACCAAAATATATATTTCAAAGATGTGTTTGACCTACGACATTTGTTCACTGGCGTAGCACACGCCCCCACAGCCCCAGATAGGGAGGACCACAAGCTTTTTATAATCTAGTTTTGGGGAGGTCGGGCCCCCTAGATAGCATATGAACCCGTCATAAGCCATAATGTTTGGGGGGGAATGAAAGGAAATTTTCCTTAAGGCTAATGGCAAAATGTGCAGAATAGCAAGAAATTATCTCAGGGACTCTTGAAAGTCGGGACAATCCTAAAATGTTTGATATATGTCATTATTGAGCTTAAAGTTTACATTTAGGGGCATTTTAAAATATATAAATGTTATGTTCTAAATGTAGAAAAACATGTCACAATGCTATCGAAATTAGCCCTGGAACATTTCATGACGCTATAAAACAACATAAAAAGAAGTTTGGAGATTTGTATTAATACATATTTGAATAACATACTGTTAGAATTAGACAATTAAGGACTTTAAACACTTGGACAGTAATTGTTCAAATGAAATGTATTTTATAGTGTCTGATGGAGTTGACATATATCCAGTTAGTTGGGTGGTTGTTCCTTTACATGGTGTGATAAATGATACTTTGGTCTATCAAAATATATATTTAAAATGTTGCTAATATTAAGACAAATATTTGAGATTGTCCCATCTTTCAAGAATCCCTAAGCTCAAAAACAACAATATATTCTCTCATCCGGCAGGGTAGCCTAGTGGTTAGAGCGTTGGACTAGTAACCGGCTAGTAACCGGAAGGTTGCAAGTTCAAACCCCTGAGCTGACAAGGTACAAATCTGTCATTCTGCCCCTGAACAGGCAGTTAACCCGCTGTTCCTAGGTCGTCATTGAAAAGAAGAATTTGTTCTTAACTGACTTGCCTAGTAAAAAAAATAAAATAAAAAAATCCTCATCTCATTCTCATGTGTAAAATAGCATTAGCTTGGACCTTGCGGGGCCGAGCGAAACTGTGCTATGCCACATAGCTCTTCTGTTGCTTGGCCCCTCTGTGCTAGTGCGTATTGTTGTTTGCAATACCAGTACAGTGTATTTTAGGGGCCAGTCAAGCTAATATACGTTTTTCAGATGTACAGTGCTTTCGGAAAGTATTCAGATCCCTTGACTTTTTCCACAGTTTGTTACGTTACAGCCTTATTCTCAAATTGATTCAAATGGTTTTTTTCTTCATCATTCCTTCATCATTCTACACCCCATAATGACAAAGCAGCAAAAACAGGATATTTTTTAAAAACTGTATTGTCTATAGATTGCTGAGGATTTGTATTTATTTAATCAATTCTCAATAGAATAAGGCTGTAAAGTAACAAAGTGGAAAAGGTTAAGGGGTCTGAATACTTTCTGAAGGCACTGGACAGTACTTGGGGGGCTGGAGTGTGATGGTCTTACTAAAAGAAGAACTTAATCATTTTCAAATATATATTTTTTAAAGTCTAAGACTGTGGCTGAAATGAAAGTTAGAGTCACTGTGACTTTGTGATCAAACCTCAATCTCTGTTTATGACTCTGTTGTCTAGGCTCATATCAGCATTACATGTACCCTTATCATTACCTGATTATCCTTTAGTTTATCTCCATGAGATGGTTTTATTAAAAACAAATTTTTTAACCCAGCAAGTCAGATTATTTACAATGACGGCCTACCCTGGCCAAACCCTGACAATGCTGAGCCAACTGTGCTCCGCACCCTATGGGATTCCCGATCACAGCCGGATGTGATACAGCCTGGATTCAAACCGGGGACTGTAGTAGTGATGCCTCTTATGAGATACAGTACATTAGACGGCTGCACCACTTTATGATTCAATACTGATATGCACTACTGTATACCTGGGATCAGAGTTACTCAATTCCTGAATCTCAAATCATTCCATTTTCTCTACAAAGTGCATTATTTTTGTCCAGGCCATTTAAAAAACACTGCGCCTATTACACAGGTTAAAATGGGTAATGGTCAATTGAATCACTTCTGATTTTTCTTTATTTCTCAGTGGCTCTGGGGAGAGCACATGGAGTCATGGATGAATGGATTGATGAATGGAAACCACCTTTGCACCAGAGAGAGATCTACCCAGTCCTGAGAGACCTGGAGAAACCCGCTGGCTGGAACACTGAGGCGATTGTAAAACAAACCCAGCTTAGTTCTGTGGTGGAGGAGAAACCTAATGAACTGAGCCTTCTAGTGCAGGAGAAACCAGAAGAGCTGAGCCCCCTGGTGCAGGAGAATCTAGTGGAACCCAGCCTGGATTTACAGGTGATTCCAGTAAGACATGAAAAACCAGCTGAATGGATGCCAGTGGTTCAGAAGAAACCAGAAACAGAAGACACTGTGGAGCTGGAGAAGAAAGTAGAGCAAGTCCAGGAGAAACCAGTAGAGAAAGCCCAGGAGAAACCAGTAGAGAAAGCCCAGGAGAAACCAGTAGAGAAAGCCCAGGAGAAACCAGTAGAGCAAGCCCAGGAGAAACCAGTAGAGAAAGCCCAGGAGAAACCAGTAGAGAAAGCCCAGGAGAAACCAGTAGAGAAAGCCCAGGAGAAACCAGTAGAGAAAGCCCAGGAGAAACCAGGAAGAACCCAGGAGCCCTCCAGGAGAAACCAGTCAAGCCCAGGAGAAACCAGTGAGAAAGCCCAGGAGAAACCAGTAGAAAAGCCCAGGAGAAACCAGTAGAGAAAGCCCAGGAGAAACCAGAACCCAGGAGAAACCAGTAGAGTCCTCCAGGAGAAACCAGCCCAGGAAAAGTAGAGCAGAGAGAAAAAAGCCCAGGAGAAACCAGTGAGCAAACCCAGGAGAAACCAGTAGAGAAAGCCCAGGAGAAACCAGTAGAGAAAGCAGGAGAAACCAGTAGAAAAGCCCAGGAGAAACCGGTGAAAAAGCCCAGGAGAAACCAGTAGAGAAAGCCCAGGAGAAACCAGTAGAGAAAGCACAGGGGAAACCAGTACAAAAAGCCCAGGAGAAACCAGTAGAAAAAGCCCAGGAGAAACCAGTAGAAAAAGCCCAAGAGAAACCAGTAGAGAAAGCCCAGGAGAAACCAGAAGAACCGAGCCCTCCAGGTCATGTGAAACGAGAAGAACTGAGTCCTCCAGCGCAGGAAAAAGCAGAAGAAATGAGCCCTGACGCGCAGGAGAAACCAGAAGCACTGCCCCCTGTTGATCAGGAGAAACCAGAAGAACTGAGCCCTGTCGAGCAAGAGAAACCACGGGTAGATGTGGCCCCTGTGGTTGAAGAGGAGTTGGTGGAGGTGGGCCCAGCAGCAGAGAAGGAGGCTCAGCCTGAGCAGGAGATGGAGACTGAGATGGAGGAGGATCTACTGAGGATGGAAGATCCCGAGATGGGCAAACCAGAGATGGAAGAAGCAGAGATGGGATTAAATATGGAACAACCAGAGATGGAAGAACTGGAGATGGAAGGAAAAGAAATGGAAGAACCAGAAATGGATGAATCAGAAGTACCAAGGGTAAAAATGGAACCTGAAGTAGAAATGGAGACAGAGGTGGAGATGGCGCTTGCAATGGACGAGGGGCCTCTTATGGAGGGTGAATATGTCATGGCTGAAGAGCCAATCATGGATTTGGAACCACTGCCAGAGGACAGGTTGATTGAACAGTATTGGAGAGGAAGCAGTCCTATGGATGACAACAAGATGGATCCAGAAATTATGTATAATTTTGATCTGGAAGAGGAGCCGATGACAGAACTGGAGCCGTTGCTAAGGGAGGGGCCTAGCCTGGAGGAAGATGATGAGTATGTCATGGCAGAACAACCAATCGTGGAGCTGGAGCCTGAAATGAGGGATGTGCCTTTTGGAGAGAATCCAATCACGACAGATTACGCCATCAAGGGGGAGGAGCCAGTGAGGGAACTGATGGAAGACATGGGGCCTATGATGGAGAGGGAGTACTTCCTGGCTGAGGAACCAATCATGGAGCTGGAACCTGAAATGAGGGAGGGGCTATACACTGGGCATTATCCAATGACAGACTCAGCTGTGATGGTAGAGGAGCCAATGATGGAGTTGGAGCCTCTAGAAGAGAAGAGACATTTTAGGGAAGAGCGTTTGCTATTGGAGGAGGGGGTTCGAGTAAGAGAGAGGCCTCTCATGGAGCAGCCAACGATGGGCAAGGACCCCATGATGGATGGAGAGGCACGAATGTGGGTGGAACCAGAGAGGGCAAAGCGGTCTTTAAATAGGGAGGATAGCGAGGTGGGGCTAAAGGAGAACATGGCCCAACTTCAACCTACAGGTGAGAGAGATTTTTATTTGTATTTATTTATTTAACCTTAATTTAACCAGGCAAGTCAGTTAAGAACAAATTATTTTTTTCAATGACGGCCTACCAAAAGACAAAAGGCCTCCTGTGGGGACAGGGGCTGGGATTAAAAATAAAAATACAATTAATAAATATAGGACAAAACACACATCACGACAAGAGAGACAACACAACACTACATAAAGAGAGACCTAAGACAACAACATAGCAAGGCAGCAACACATGACAACACAGCATGGTAGCAAAACAACATGACAACAACATGGTAGCAGCGCAAAACATGGTACAAACATTATTGGGCACAGACAATAGCACAAAGGGCAAGAAGGTAGTGACAACAATACATCACGCAAAGCAGCCACAGCTATCAGTAAGAGAGTCCATTATTGGGTCTTTGAATGAAGAGATCGAGATAAAACTGTCCAGTTTGAGTGTTTGTTGCAGCTCGTTCCAGTCATTAGCTGCAGCGAACTGAAAAGAGCAGCGACCCAGGTATGTGTGTGCTTTGGGGACCTTTAACAGAATGTGACTGGCAGAACGGGTGTTTAATGTGGAGGATGAGGGCTGCAGTAGATATCTCAGATAGGGGGGAGTGAGGCCTAAGAGGGTTTTATAAATAAGCATCAACCAGTGAGATGGAGGGAGGGAGGTCCACATATTCCAACAATCACACACACATCTCACGGGAGGTTTGTGGCACGTTAATTGGGGAGGACGGGCTTGTGATAAAGACTGGAGCGGAATCAGTGGAATGGTATGAAATACATCAAAGACGTGCTTCCCATTCCATTTGCTCCATTCCAGCCATTATTATGAGCCGTCCTGCCCTCAGCGGCCTCCTGTGACTCACGCACACACACACTTACACAAACGTGTTATATATGGAATGACATTGCAATGCTAATTTCTACCACAGGGAGGAGCTCCTGCAGTGGTGTGGTCCTGGAGGGGAAATGTTACCAGTTCTTCAGAGGCCCAAAGACAGCCTCAGATGCTGAGGTGAGTGGGAACTAATATCTTATTTTTTTCATGTTTTAATGTTTTCTCTGTTCCTTCTATGTTTTGTCTCTCAGTGAATTGTTCCACATCTCTAATTCAACAAACATGTAAAAATTTAACCCGTATTTTCTCTGCTCCTCTGCAGTTCTACTGCCAGGCTAACGTCCCTCGTGGCCACCTGGCATCCATCACCAGTCAGACCATCCACAGACAGGTCATGGGCCTCATTCTGCAACAGATCGGAGAATACACACGCACCTGGGTTGGAGGACTACGCTACCTGGATGTGAGTTTGTGAATGTGTGTACGTGTGTGTGTGTCACTATCCTGTTTATTTGTTTACACATTTTCTTCTCTTTACACTGTCAGACTGGTCGCTTCATCTGGTTGGACGGTGCCCACTGGTACTATGATGATTGGCTGCCTGGTGAGCCCAATTACACGGCGGGGGTGGAGAACTGTCTGGAGCTGCTGGCACTTGGTACGTACGACTGAAAGCTAACTAATCCTGTAATGTATTCTTGAGCATACAGCCATACTGCCATTGAGAGTATGGAAGGACAGCTATGGATAACATAATGACTGATGAATTACACACTAGAATAAAACTTTGTTGTTCTGTTATATGGGCTGTTATTGATGTTAGTTTTCTGCTTTTCAGGAAATGGGAAGTTTAATGATATGCCGTGCTGGGATCTGCGAGCGTTTGTCTGCTCTCACCCTGTCTAGGAAACAGTAGGATAAAGATGACCCTAGACCAGCGGAGGCTGCTGAGGGGAGAACGGCTCATAATAATGGATGGAATGGATTATAATGGATGGAATGTAATAGTGCCAAACCCATTAAAACCATGTTTTTGATACCATTCCATTAACTCCGTTCCAGTCATTATATTGAGCTGTCCTCCACCGCCCTAGACACTGATCTAAAGTCAGATTACATTCTTCACCCCAGTGTGGAACATTTTGGGGGAAACTGATCCTAGATCTGTACATATTAGTGCATCCTCTATCCCGAGCTCTAGGAACACAGCGGTGTCAGATTATATGACCCTTGCACTTTGAACCTCTCAGGAGGTTTCCAGTTTGAGTCACGGGGGATTCAAGTACCTGGCTTCAGTGGTGAAAGAGATTCTTAAACATTTAACTGCATTCACACTGTAAGATATTATTTCTCAATGATAAACAATCTATTTTAGAGCCATAGAAAAGCACATTTTTTTTGAAGATATAACTATGTTCATATGTTTGTGTAAAAGTTATATAAATGACTGTAATCAATTCTATAAAGGGACATTTTTGCTAGAAACATTCTTGGTCCTGTGTTTCAGTATTACTAACTTGTCTTTGTGTGTGTATGTTTGCTCACTGGTCTCATATTTGAGATGACTCTATTTTGATGACACCCAGGTATAGCTAAGCTTTAGGGTCATAGCAAAGAGCTATCTGGGGGGCTTTGGCTCAGCACTGTTAACCCAGCAAGAAAACTGCTGTGGGTCTATGGCTCATATACAGCCCACATTAGACCCATATATGACTCACATACAGCCCACATTAGACCCATGCATTAGACCCATGCATTAGACCCATGCATTAGACCCATGCATTAGACCCATGCATTAGACCCATGCATTAGACCCATGCATTAGAACCATGCATTAGAACCATGCATTAGACCCATACATTAGACCCATGCATTAGACCCATGCATTAGACCCATGCATTAGAACCATACATTAGACCCATACATTAGACCCATACATTAGACCCATACATTAGACCCATACATTAGAACCATACATTAGACCCATACATTAGAACCATACATTAGACCCATACATTAGAGCCATACATCAGGTCGTTCCACCAATTAGGTGGCTTTTGAGCAGTGGTGGAAAAAGTACCCAAAAGTCATAACAGAAAATGACTCAAGTAAAAGTGAAAGTCACCCATTAAAATACTACTTGAGTAAAAGTCTAAAAGTACTTGGTTTTAAATATACTTAGGTATCAAAAGTAAATGTAATTGCTAAAATGTACATAAGTATCAAAAGTAAATGTATAAATTATTTCAAATTCCTTATATTGAGCAAACCAGACCGACCGCACAATTTTCTTGATTTTTTAAATTTACATATAACCAGTGGCACTCTCCCAACACTCAGACATCATTTACAAACTAAGCATGTGTGTTTAGTGAGTCTGCCAGATCAGAGGCAGTAGGAATGATCAGGGATGTTCTCTTGATGAGTCCGGGAATTGGACCATTTTCCTGTCTTGCTAAGCATTCAAAATGTAATGAGTACTTTTGTGTGTCAGGGAAAATGTATGGAGTAAAAAGTACATAATTATCTTTAGGAATGTAGTGAATTAAAAGTAAAAGTTATGAAAAATATAAATAGGAAAGTACAGAAAGTACAAAAAAAACTACTCAAGTAGTACTTTAATACTTTATACTGCTTTTGAGGAGTGTAACTTGGTGAAAAATACACTTTTTATTTCACCTAATTTTAACATTCTGTCATAAGAGCACATGTTAAACTTAATAAAAAGCATGTTCTCCCATCACAAGAGGTTAAATAAATAACAAATACTATAGTAGATGCCTATTATGTGGCAAATAAATGTACAGTGTTGACTGTACCAGGGTTGACCGTAACACAGTTGACAGGGTTGACGACTTCATTTTAAATCATCCATAAATCCCCTTGTGATAGGGGGGAATGGAAGGAAGACCATTGTAATTGTTAAAACATTTGTAGCCTTTCTATCTATGGGTAACAAGGTTGATGTGCTATGTACGACCCGCTCAGTTTTCCGCTACAAAACACCAGAAAATTTCCAAAAAGAGTAGAGCCATCTAAGCACGACCGTAAAGGTTGCTACACACTTTACACAAATTGCATAAACGCAGCGAAGGAGCATTGCTTTTACTAGTTCTACCTACTTTTGTACTTCTCAAATATTTGAATGGACGGTACTGTATATGATGCTCTGTAACTCGGTTTACTAGCGTATGTAGGGCCCCGTTTATACCTTGTGCTAACATGGGTCCTTTCTCCTAACCTTATCTACATTCTGATTGTGTACACATTTCCAGAAATGTGTCTACAAATGGTATAAAAATGTGTCTTTTATCCGTCTACTGCATCTGCATTGTGACCAGACTTCCTGGTTCCTTAAAATTATATTTATTTATTTATTGTAAGACACATATTGATGTAATCAGTTAATGGTGCAACCTGTAAATGATTTTAGAGGGTGGAATAATGATGATTTAAGTTGTTTCTTTCTCCAGCTCTGTCTACACTTTGACACTGTGCTAACTAACCTCCAAATGAGTTCAATGCCATACAACAAACCTTCTGTGGCCTCCTACTGCTCTTAAATGCTAGTAAAACCAAATGCATGCTCTTCAACCGTTCGCTGCCAGCACCCGCCCGCCCGACTAGCATCACTACCCTGGATGGTGTGACCTAGAATATGTGGAACACTATAAATACCTAGGTGTCTGGCTAGACTGTAAACTCTCCAAAATCAAATCTAGAATCAGCTTTCTATTTCGCAACAAAGCCTCCTTCACTCACGCCGCCAAACTTACCCTAGTAAAACTGACTATCCTACCGATCCTCGACTTCGGCGATGTCGTCTACAAAATAGCTTCCAATACTCTTCTCAGCAAACTGGGTGCAGTCTATCACAGTGCCATCCGTTTTGTTACCAAAGCCCCTTATACCACCCACCACTGCGACCTGTATGCTCTAGTTGGCTGGCCCTCGCTACATATTCGTCGCCAGACCCACTGGCTCCAGGTCATCTATAAGTCTATGCAAGGTAAAGCTCCGCCTTATCTCAGCTCACTGGTCACGATAACAACACCCACATGTAGCACGCGCTCCAGCAGGTACATCTCACTGGTCACCCCCAAAGCCAACACCACTTTGGCCGCCTTTCCTTCCAGTTCTCTGCTGCCAATGACTGGAACGAAATGCAAATATTGCTGATGCTGGAGACTTATATTTCACTCACTAACTTTAAACATCAGCTATCTGAGCAGCTAACCGGTCGCTGCAGCTGTACATAGTCCATCTGTAAATAGCCCACCCAATCTACCTACCTATGGCCTATTTATTGCCTTACCTCCCTTATCTTACCTCATTTGCACACACTGTACATAAACATTTTTTTCTATTGTGTTATTGACTATATATTTGTTTATTTATTAACAACTCTGTTGTTGTTTGTGTCGCACTGCTTTGCTTTATCTTGGCCAGGTAGCAATTGTAAATGAGAACATGTTCTCAACTAGCCTACCTGTGTTAAATAAAGGTGAACTAAAAAATAAAAAAATAGAAAATAGAAACAAATTGTAGGATAAAAATATAAATAAAAAAGATAATCAAATTATTACACTATCTCTAACAAAAAACACACAAATAAAACAAAATTGCACAAATCCTATATGACAGAAATAGAATAATACACTAAATAAAGAATATTTGATAGATTCCCCTGCTCCCCATACCTCAGGCTTCCAGTGGGGAGACCACCTCTCGTACTTCTGAGCGGGAGACATTCCCAGGCAGTAGCCTGCATAGCTCACAAACTAGAATCAGGGCGCCCACTCTAACAAAGTTAATTGACCCACAGTCGCACACAGTGTAATGATATCATTGAAGTGACGTACAAATGAGCGATAGAAAACCAATAGCGCAAATGTCACCATTTGTGACATTGCAAGCCAAAGAACACGATCCCAACCGTGAATCATGAGGGTGGCAGCATCATGTTGTGGAGGTGCTTTGCTGCAGGAGGGACTGGTGCACTTCACAAAATAGATGGCATCAAGGAATGGCAATTGTGTGGATATATTGAAGCAATATCTCAAGACATCAGTCGGTAAGTTAAAGCCTGGTTGCAAATGGGTCTTCCAAATGGACAATGACCCCAAGCATGCTTCCAAAGTTGTGGCAAAATGGCTGAAAGGACAACAAAGCCAATGTATCAGAGTGGCCATCACAAAGCCCTGACCTCAATCCTATAGAAAATGTGTGGGCAGAACTGAAAAAGCGTGTGCGAGCAAGGAGGGCTACAAGCCAGACTCAGTTACACCAGCTCTGTCAGGAGGAATGGGCTAAAATTCACCCAACTTATTGTGGGAAGCTTGTGGAAGGCTACCTGAAACATTTGACCCAAGTTAAACAATTCAAAGACAATGCTACCAAACACTAATTGAGTGTATGCACACTTCTGACCCACTGGGAATGTGATGAAAGAAATAAAAGCTGAAATAAATAATTCTCTCTACTATTATTCTGATGTTTCACATTCTTAAAATAAAGTGGTGATCCTAACTGACCTAAGACAGGAAATGTTTACTAGGATTAAATGTCAGGAATTGTAAAAAATAAATAAAAAAAAGGTTTAAAAAAACTGAGTTTTTGCACCGGTCTCAACAGGTCTCACCACTGGAAGCCCGAGGTAGGGGGAGTGGGGGATTCTATCAAATAGCGTACCTCTAACTTTGTACAGTACTAATGCAATTAATAATGCAATTAGTTGTGCAATTTAGTTTGTGTGTTTTTTGTTTAATTTGTGCTGGTGCCCCATGCCGCCCTGGGCAGCTGCACATGTTGCCTACGCCTAAATCTGCCACTGTAGCTGCGCATGTTATCCAAAATATAATTCCAGAATCCAAACTGTGCAGATTGTGTTGCTGAAAACTCAAGCCAAGAAGTTGAAGCGTCCGAAGTCGGTATGCTTTGCTTATTGGCTGTGGTGCATTGGCACAGAAACCTGCTGGTGGAAAATGGCCAGACCCAGACGACACTGGGGCAATTGTGCACCGCCCAATGGGACTCCCAATCACAGCCGGTTGTGATACAGCCTGGATAATATCAATTATAAATATAGCATAAAAATGTTGAAAATGTCATTTCCACCTAGCTGATCATTGTCTGCAATTGTTTTCCAGAACCAGGAGAGGGTGATATGGGTGATATGAAAAACGTTGGGGAGGGGGATCCCTAAGAGCGTCTGCTAAATGACAAAAATGTAAATGTACCCAACTCACCTGATTTCACACTATCATTTGACTAATAGATGTAAAAAAAATAGTAAAAAGAGTAAGAAGAATTTCACCATATTAAAATGAAAGTTCAGTTCACGTAACAGGTTGACCTTAAAATGATGAATCACTAATAAATAATCATCTTCAGACATTGACTCTGTCAAATCAACAAAATGCAATGACGGTGAAATCTTGGAGAAATGTTGTGATTAAGTCAGTTAAAGTCTTCCTAGAAGTCAGAGGGACACTTTAGAAAGTTTTCATTGGTATTAACACTCTGATTTATAAAATGTTCCATGCAGTCTATATTAAAGGGCACTTCATATAACAGGCCCTTAATATAACAGGCTTTTAAAATGCTATATTAAAGGGCACTTCATATAACAGGCTTTTAAAATGCTATATTAAAGGGCGCTTCATATAACAGGTCCTTAATATAACAGGCTTTTAAAATGCTATATTAAAGGGCACTTCATATAACAGGCTTTTAAAATTCTATATTAAAGGGCGCTTCATATAACAGGTCCTTAATATAACAGGCTTTTAAAATGCTATATTAAAGGGTGCTTCATATAACAGGCTTTTAAAATTCTATGTTAAAGGGCGCTTCATATAACAGGCTTTTAAAATTCTATATTAAAGGGCACTTCATATAAAAGGCTTTTAAAATTCTATATTAAAGGGCACTTCATATAACAGGCTTTTAAAATTCTATATTAAAGGGCACTTCATATAACAGGCCCTTAATATAACAGGCTTTTAAAATGCTATATTAAAGGGCACTTCATATAACAGGCTTTTAAAATTCTATATTAAAGGGCACTTCATATAACAGGCCCTTAATATAACAGGCTTTTAAAATTCTATATTAAAGGGCGCTTCATATAACAGGCTTTTAAAATTCTATATTAAAGGGCACTTCATATAACAGGCCCTTAATATAACAGGCTTTTAAAATGCTATATTAAAGGGCACTATATAACAGGCTAAAATTCTATATTAAAGGGCACTTCATATAACAGGCCCTTCATATAACAGGCTTTTAAAATTCTATATTAAAGGGCACTTCATATAACAGGCCCTTAATATAACAGGCTTTTAAAATTCTATATTTGTGCACAATTTCTATTTTCAATATCAAAACAGGGACATAAAATTCTATATTAAAGGCACTCATTTTGTATAACAGGCTTTTAAAATTCTATATTTGTGCACAATTTCTATTTTCAATATCAAAGGGACATAAAAGGCACTCATTTTGTGGAATGGCCCATATACAACCCACACATGACTTTTCTCTCTTTATCTGCCTCACAATTCCAAACGTTCCAGTGTTTTCTGCATGTCATCTGTAGGATCAGGGAAGAGCCACTCTGTCCAAGCAAGCGTTAGTTCCCGAGCCAACAGTCTCCCATGACGACCAGGGCTGCTCACATCCAGCTCTTATATTACAACTCTCAGTCTCCCGTTGCCCACAGAGATGACAGTGTGTATGCATCTGTTTGCGAATATGTGCCAGTTTGTATGAGCAGTTGAGAGAATAGACAGAACAGTACGCCCATCCACACCCATCCCCCAGGAGCTTAGCAGCCTTTCACACACACAGTATGAAGCATGTTGGGACTCACATAGCTGTGTATGAGTGTGATTACAGAGGCTATTTATGGGCTACTGAGACAGAGGCAGGATTATCAGCTCTCAGGTGACAATCAACCCTGTCTAATCTTTCTATTTTCATCAATATTTACCACACACACAGACATAACACACACATCATTACACAAATTCTCCCTATCTCCCTCCCAGTGGTTGAAAAGGGATGAAAGGGATGATGCCTGTTTGGATGATTCGAAACAGGTTAATTGTTCATTTCTAGAGAACCGGGCCACTTTGAACAGCCCCCACAATGCAATTCCCATCAACACAACTCTCGTGGTGTCGAACTCTAGATCAGCTTCACAACGCATTATGTGAATATGACGACCTTATCCAATCATATCTGGAGATTCAACACATTCAAGCTGTGTTAGTCACAGTCACTAAACAGAGAGTGTTGTCATCTGAAGATGATTATAACACCATAGTACCCTCCAAACTCGTCATCAAGCTTGAGACCCTGGGTCTCGACCGCACCCTGTGCAACTGTGTACTGGACTTCCTGACGGGGCGCCCCCAAGTGTTGAGGGTAGGTAACAACATCCCCACCCCGCTGATCCTCAACACTGGGGCCCCACCAGGGTGCATTCTGAGCCCTCTCCTGTACTCTCTATTCACCCACGTGGCCATGCACGCCTCCAACTCAATCATCAAGTTTGCTGACGACACTACAGTGGTAGGCTTGATTACCAACAACAACGAGACGGCCTACAGGGAGGAGGTGTTGTGTCAGGAAAATAACCTCACACTCAACGTCAACAAAACAAAGGAGATGATTGTGGACTTCAGGAAACAGCAGAGGGAGCACCCTCCTATCCACATTGACGGGACAGCAGTGGAGAGGGTAGTAAGTTAAGTTCCTCGGTGTACACATCACAGACAAACTGAATTGGTCCACCCACACAGACAGCGTTGTGAAGAAGGCGCAGCCATAAAGATCATCAAGGACAACAAACACCCGAGCCACTGCCTGTTCACCCCGCTATCATCCAGAAGGCGAGGTCAGTACAGGTGCATCAAAGCAGGGACCAACAGCTTCTATCTCAAGGCCATCAGACTGTTAAACAGCCACCACTAACATTGAGTGGCTGCTGCCAACATACTGACTCAACTCCAGCCACTTTAATAATGGAAATTGATGGGAATTGATGTAAAAATGTATCACTAGCCAGTTTAAACAATGCCACTTAATATAATGTTTACATACCCTACATTACTCATCTCATATGTATATGTATATACTGTATTCTATATCATCTACTGCATCTTGCCATCTTTATGTAATACATGTATCACTAGCCACTTTAAACTATGCCACTTTATGTTTATATACCCTACATTTCTCATATCATATGTATATACTGTACTCAATACCATCTACTGCATCTTGCCTATGCCGTTCTGTACCATCACTCATTCATATATCTTTATGTATATAATCTTTATCCATTTACACTTGTGTGTATAAGGTAGTAGTTGTGGAATTGTTAGGTTAGATTACTCGTTGGTTATTACTGCATAGTCTGAACTAGAAGCACAAGTATGTGACAAATAAAATTTGATTTGATTCGATTATACTGTTGAAGCCTTTCACCACTTGATGACAGTTATTTTGTAGTTTGCAGACATGGATTAAAGGAACACCTATGTGAGAATGCTGAGAATACAGCTCAGAGTTCAACACCATAGTGTCCACGAAGCTCATCACTAAGCTAAGGACCCTGGGACTAAACACCTCCCTCTGCAACTGGATCCTGGACTTCCTGACGGGCCGCCGCCAGGTGTAAGGCAACACGTCTGCCACCCTGATCCTCACCACTGGGGCCCCTCAGGGGTGCGTGCTTAGTCCCTTCCTGTACTACCTGTTCACCCACAACTGCTTGGTCAAACACGACTCCAACCCCATCATTCAGTTTGCTGACGACACAACAATTGGTAGGCCAATAGGGAAGAGGTCAGATACCTGGCAGTGTGGTGTCACGACAACATCCTCTCCCTCAATGTGAGCAAGACAAAGGAGCTGATCATGGACTACAGGAAAAGGCGTGCCGAACAGGCCCCCATTGACGGGGCTGTAGTGGAGCGGGTCAAGATCTTCAAGTTCCTTGGTGTCCACATCACCAACGAACTATCATGGTCCAAACCATGACAGTTGTGAAGAGGCACAACAACACCTTTTCCCCCTCAGGAGACTGAAAAGATTTGGCATGGTTCCCCAGATCTTCAAAAAGTTCTGCAGCTGCACCATTGAGAGCATCCTGACCGGTTGCATCACCGCCTGGTACGGCAAATGCTCGGCATCTGACCGTAAGGCGCTACAAAGAGTAATGCGTACGGCCCAGAACATCACTGGGGCTTCCTGTCATCCAGGAACTATATATACACTCCGGTACCACTACCGCATGGCAAGCGGTACCGGAGTGTCAAGTCTAGGACCAAAAGGCTCCTTAACAGCTTCTACCTCCAAGCCATAAGACTGCTGAACAACTAAACTAATCAAATGGCGACCCGGACTATTTACATTGACCCCCCCCCCTTTGTTTTTACACTGCTGCTACTCGCTGTTTATTATCTATGCATTGTCACTTTACCCCTAACTACATGTACAAACGACCTCGACTAACCTGTACCGCCGCACATCGACTCACTACCAGTACCCCGTGTACAGTTGAGGTCGGGAGTTTACATACACTTACAGTAGGTTGGAGTCATTAAAACTCGTTTTTCAACCACTCCACAAATTTATTGTTAACAAACTATAGTTTTGGCAACTCGGTTTGGACATCTACTTTGTACATGACACAAGTCATTTTTCCAACAATTGTTTACAAACAGATTATTTCACTTATAATTCACTGTATCACAATTCCAGTGGGTCAGAAGTTAACATACACTAAGTTGACTGTGCCTTTAAAAACAGCGTGGAAAATTCCAGAAAATTATTTCATGGGTTTAGAAGCTTCTGATTGGCTAATTGACATCATCTGAGTCAATTGGAGGTGTACCTGTGGATGTATTTCAAGGCCTACCTTCAAACTCAGTGTCTCTTTGCTTGACATCATGGGAAAATCAAAAGAAATCAGCCAAGACCTCAGAAAACAAATTGGAGACCTCCACAAGTCTGGTTCATCCTTGGGAGCAATTTCCAAATGCCTGAAGGTACCACGTTCATCTGAGCAAACAATAGTACGCAAGTATAAACACCATGGGGCTACGCAACCATCATACCGCTCAGGAAGGAGACGCGTTCTGTCTCCTAGAGATGAACGTACTTTGACGCGAAAAGTGCAAATCAATCCCAGAACAACAGCAAAGAATCTTGTGAAGATGCTGGAGGAAACAGGTACAAAAGTATCTATATCCACAGTAAAACAAGTCCTATATCGACATAACCTAAAAGGCCGCTCAGCAAGGAAGAAGTCACTGCTCCAAAACCGCCATTAAAAAAGCCAGACTACGGTTTGCAACTGCACATGTGGACAAAGATCGTACTTTTTGGAGTAATGTCCTCTGGTCTGATGAAACAAAAATATAACTCTTTGGCCATAATGACCATCGTTATGTTTGGAGGAAAAAGGAGGAGGCTTGCAAGCTGAAGAACACCAATCCAACCGTGAAGCACGGGGTGGCAGCATCATGTTGTGGGGGTGCTTTGCTGCAGGAGGGACTGGTGCACTTCACAAAATAGATGGCATCATGAGGAAAGACAATTATGTGGATATATTGAAGCAACATCTCAAGACATCAGTCAGGAAGTTAAAGCTTGGTCACAAATAGGTCTTCCAAATGGACAATGACCCCAAGCATACTTCCAAAGTTGTGGCAAAATGGCTACAGGACAAAAAAGTAAAGGATTTGGAGTGGCCATCACAAAGCCCTGACCTCAATCCTATAGAACATTTGTGGGCAGAACTGAAAAAGCATGTGCGATTAAGGAGGCCTAGAAACCAGACTCAGTTACACCAGCTCTGTCAGGAGGAATGGGCCAACATTCAACTCAACTTATTGTGGGAAGCTTGTGGAAGGCTACCTGAAACATTTGACCCAAGTTAAACAATTCAAAGGCAATGCTACCAAACACTAATTGAGTGTATGTACACTTCTGACCCACTGGGAATGTGATGAAAGAAATAAAAGCTGAAAGAAATCATTCTCTCTACTATTATTCTGACATTTCACATTCTTAAAATAAAAAGTGGTGATCCTAACTGACCTAAGATAGGGAATTTTTTACTCGGATTGAATGTCAGGAATTGTGAAAAACTGAGTTTAAATGTACTTGGCTAAGTTGTATGTAAACTTCCGACTTCAACTGTATATAGCCCCGTTATTGTTATTTGAGTACTTTAATTTATTTAGTAAATATTTTCTAAGCTATATTTTCTTAAGACCGCATTGTTGGTTAAGGGCTTGTAAGTAAAAGCCTTTCACATATTGTATGTGATGATCACACTTCTCCAGCATGCCGGTGGCCATCAAAGAGCATTTTCCCACCAAACTGCAGTCAGGTCAAGACCCTGGTGAGAACGACAAGCACGCAGATATGCTTCCCTGAGACTATTTTTGATAGTTTGTGTCGGAATTCCCTCTACATGTTGTGCAAACCCACAGTCTCACCAACTGTCCAGGTGGCTGGTCCCAGTTGATCCCACGGGTGAAGAAGCCGGATGTAGAGGGCACATCAACAGATTCTTTTTGACCTTTTATCAGGGAATCGAACCAGCGACCTTTCGTTTCCTGGAACCAGGCTCTGAGGCTTGGCCAGGCCTCTTCTGGCTGTGCCAGTGGAGACTATAAGACTACATGGTAGGGGTGTGCTATACATTTTAAATAGTGCCTGACATGGCCATACACGTGGCCATACACGTACGTGTAAATTTACAGTTGATAGTCGGATTCGATGATACTCTTGATAGGGAAAAAAACAGAACTGTTTTAATATACCTGTACCTAAATAGATGTTGTCAAATAACTTCCTGCACATTGTCACTGCAAAAAAAACAGCAGATTAGGAGCAGCGCGAGGATGGATGTTTGTGTGTCTGTCCTCAACTGCAGGGGCAGCCAAGTGTGCTGTCACTCAGTCAAATCAAAAATCAAATTAAATCAAATTGTATTTGTCACATGCACCGAATGCAATAGGTGTATTTCATTGTAGGTTTTGGAGGAAAGAGGGCTGCCGAGGTATGGGAAGTGTTCCACATTTTCAAGGGTGTTATTGTCATCCAGGACAAAACTGGAGGTCAGCTTCGGAGTGTGCTGCAAAGGCATCCAGGACACACTGGAGGTCTGGTGCAGAGGCATCCAGGACACACTGGAGGTCTGCTGCAGAGGCATCCAGGACACACTGGAGGTCTGCTTCGGAGTGTGCTGCAGAGGCATCCAGGACACACTGGAGGTCAGCTTCGGAGTGTGCTGCAAAGGCATCCAGGACACACTGGAGGTCTGGTGCAGAGGCATCCAGGACACACTGGAGGTCTGGTGCAAAGGCATCCAGGGCACACTGGAGGTCTGCTTCGGAGTGTGCTGCAAAGGCATCCAGGACACACTGGAGGTCTGCATCGGAGTGTGCTGCAAAGGCATCCAGGACACACTGGAGGTCTGGTGCAGAGGCATCCAGGGCACACTGGAGGTCTGCTTCGGAGTGTGCTGCAAAGGCATCCAGGACACACTGGAGGTCTGCTTCGGAGTGTGCTGCAGAGGCATCCAGGACACACTGGAGGTCTGGTGCAGAGGCATCCAGGGCACACTGGAGGTCTGCATCGGAGTGTGCTGCAAAGGCATCCAGGACACACTGGAGGTCTGGTGCAGAGGCATCCAGGACACACTGGAGGGCAGCTTCGGAGTGTGCTGCAAAGGCATCCAGGACACACTGGAGGGCAGCTTCGGAGTGTGCTGCAGAGGCATCCAGGACACACTGGAGGTCTGGTGCAGAGGCATCCAGGACACACTGGAGGTCAGCTTCGGAGTGTGCTGCAGAGGCATTGTTGTCAGGACACCGAAGCACCATGATGGTGAAGACGTTGTTTTTTGACCTTGAACCTGTTGAGGTTGTACAGCCTGCCATTTGTTCGGTACATTACTTTATTTCCCTGTGACAGGTCTTGGCCAATGTGGTGGAAGATGGCAGCAATGAAGACAGCAAACAAAAAAATTATCTGAAAATGTGGACTTTACTTGGCTCCATGTGAGTGGGATCAAAGAGGGAGTTTCACTTTAGGCAGTATTTCATTTGCTCTCACTCTGTCTGTCGGTCTGTCACTATCATACTAGCTTAGTCTGTCTGATTTTCTGCCTCTCTCTCTCTCTCTATTATAGCTCAGTGATTTTGGGGGCGTGTTTGAAGGGATGCTGCCCAGGTATAAACAGGATGCCGTAGGACAGTCACAAAGACAGAGAGAGACAGAGACAGAGACAACCACCTCATACAGGTCTGTATCACATCCAACACCCTCCTGTTTATTCTGGTCAATTCCATGGAACTATTCATCTCTCTGGAGCATGAGTTTGCAAGCCCCCGTGAACATCAATATGCGTCTATTCATGTGTTTGCATCAGTGTCTTCTGCTGTTTTTTTACTGTAGCACCAGTGTTACACTAGCGTATACACACTCTTATGTTGTGTTTCCATAGCAAGGGCTGACAGTGAGGACATGTGAAGAGCAGAATCAACAACTTCTGCATAATCAGAACAGTTGCTTTGTGAGAAGGTCTTGAAGTTTACGGTTAACAAGTGTTATGTAAATGCCAGCTGAAAGGTACCAGTGGCCTGGCTTTATCCCCAAGTGAGCTGGTCTGCCGGAACCATGGCCCAGTGAGACACTGGTGCCGGCCCGTAGATGGAAACAGAAAAGTCCTAGTCTTTGGGGTAAAACACTGGGGTAAATCCTGTATGGAAATGCAGAATTTGAGTCTGTAAAAACCTTGGTACTAATGCTGCTCCATTTCTAATACTAACACCATCTTAGCTAACAATGTTTGATGTGATGTCTGGTGATTGTGTGTGGAGAAGAGAAACTAAGTGCGTGGAACTGAGGACGTTCGGTGGTGTGGGTCCTAAGCTATGGCAGGTATTTCCTCCAGAGTCCGAGTGGTCTGCTGATGGTTGGTTATAAATAAGTATTTCTCTGGGCCCGAACCCAGACAACCAGACCCAGGGGAGATAAGGGAAAAGAGCCCAGTTCATCATAGCCCAGTCCAAGCTTCCTTGGCTGGATTTACACACATGTAACATGTAACATGTAGCCTAACCAATACAGTATTTACACACACATGTAACATGTAGCCTAACCAATACAGTTTTACACACACATGTAACATGTAGCCTAACCAATACAGTATTTACACACACATGTAACATGTAGCCTAACCAATACAGTATTTACACACACATGTAACATGTAGCCTAACCAATACAGTATTTACACACACATGTAACATGTAGCCTAACCAATACAGTATTTACACACACATGTACGGATGGATGCACACACAAGGTCAACTAAAGTTTTGTCTAATGTCGACAGTGTTCTGTGGCGATGGAGGTCCCCTCTACAGTCAAACAGCCAGACCAAGAGGATCCCAAGAAGGAGAGGACAGACGGAGAGCCGGGTGAGAACAAGGAAGAAGAAGAGAGACCACAGGTGATGGAAAATGGAACACAAGATGAACGCAAGCAGTGGTTTCCTAACCCTAACAGTAAGGAATGGTGAATGTGTTCTATTGGTCACGGTCAATTATATCAGCAGTCCAGTGTGGTTGTGTTGTGGTTCTGATGCTGTTGTGTGTAACAGTCAGTCTTAGTTATGTTGTGACCGTGTGTAGTACTGGTTATTAACAGTTGGCCGTCCAGTGTGGTGTGTAGTGTACCTGGTTATGTTGTGGTCCTGTCCTCTACAGTGGTGTCTGACTGTAAGCAGATGGCCAGGGAGTCCAGTGTTTCCTACAGCCTGGGGAAGGAGTTTTTCCTTATCGCTGGTCATGAAATCTGCATTAGAGAGTCTCTGGACTCCTATGGCGCCCTTGTCTGGCCAGGGGTGAGTTCAAAAGACACTCAGTAACATGATGATTGAACTTAAAGGCAATGCAGCAGGGGGTGCTAAGAAGTATTTCTGTCTGTAATAAAAGCCTTTTGTGGGGGAAAACTAAATTCTGATTGGCTGGGCCTGGCTCCCCGTGGGTCAGCCTAGCTGCCAAGTGGGTGGGGTGGGCCTATGCCCTCCCAGACCCACCCATGGCTGTGCCCCTGCCCAGTCATGTCAAATCCATAGCTTAGGGCCTAAACTTTTTATAGTCCCATTACCCTTCAAACATTCAACCTCCAGCTGAGTACCACCTCTAGCACCAGGGTCAACGCACTCTCAAATGTTGAAACTGAGCACAGCTCTATCCAGAAATCTGACAGTGGCTTCTGATTAAATTCAATTTTCACAGAACCGCTTGTTGCAATTTCGATGAGGCTCTCTTGTTCAGATATCGGTAAGTGGACTGGAGGCAGGGCATGAACGGGGTAACGAATCCAGTTGTTTGTGTCGTCCGTTTCTGGAAAGTACCTGCGTAATTGCGCACCCAGCTCACTGAGGTGCTTCACTATATCACATTTGACATTGTCCGTAAGCTTGAGTTCACTTGCACACAAACAATCATACAATGATGGAAAGACCTGTGAATTGTCCTTGTTAATACAGAAAGAGAAGAGCTCCAACTTCTTAATCATAGCCTCAATTTTGTCCCGCACATTGAATATAGTTGCGGAGAGTCCCTGTAATCCTAGATTCAGATCATTCAGGTGAGAAGAAACATCACCCAGACAGGCCAGTGTGAGAAACTTGTCATCATTCAAGCGGTCAGACAAGTGAAAATGATGGTCAGTAAAGAAAACTTTAAGCTCCTCAGTTAAAAAAAAAAAGTGTCAATACTTTGCCCCTTGATGACCAGCTCACTTCTGTATGTTGTAAAAGCGTTACATGGTCGCTGCCCATATCATTGCATAATGCAGAAAATACATAAGAGTTCAGGGACCTTGCTTTAACAACATCAACCATTTTCACTGTAGTGTCCAAAACACATTTCAAGCTGTCAGGCATTCCCTTGGCAGCAAGAGCCTCTCGGTGGATGCTGCAGTGGAGCCAAGAGCCTCTCGGTGGATGCTGCAGTGGACCCAAGTGGCGTTGGGAGCAACTGCTTGCACACGTGTTACCACTCCACTATGTCTCCCTGTCATGGCTTTTGCGCCATCAGTACAGATACCAACACATTATGACCACCAAAGTCCATTTGATGTCACAAAGATGTCCAGTAGTTTCAAATATTCTCTCATGTTGTCCTGGTTTCCAATGGTTTGTAGAGGGGATGATGTCTTCCTTAATTGACCACCATAAACGTAACAGACATACCAGGAGCTGTGCCAGGCCCACCACGTCTGTTGACTCATCCAGCTGTAACAGACATGTACCAGGAGCTGTGCCAGGCCCACCACGTCTGTTGACTCATCCAGCTGTAACAGACATGTACCAGGAGCTGTGCCAGGCCCCCACGTCTGTTGACTCATCCAGCTGTAACAGACATGTACCAGGAGCTGTGCCAGGCCCACCACGTCTGTTGACTCATCCAGCTGTAACAGACATGTACCAGGAGCTGTGCCAGGCCCCCCACGTCTGTTGACTCATCCAGCTGTAACACATAGAATTCACTGCCTTGTATGCAAAGCAGTAATTGTTTTAAAACATTTCCTGCCATGTCACTGATACATCGTGAAAGTGTTGTTTGATTAAGACATTGTCTGTATAGTTTATTTGGCCTTTTCCTCCAGCACTGTCCCAGCAATATCCGGGGCAGCAGGAAGAATCAAGTCCTCCAAATAGTATGGGACTTGCCTGTCCTAGCCACTCGGTAGCTCACCATATAAGACACTTCTAGCCCCTTCTTATTAATGGTATCTGTTGCTTTTATACTTGTCTTACTACTCGAAAGTCACCTTTATTCTCGCTCAAAAAACTCCTGTGGCTTATCTTTCAAATTGTCATTTTTCTAAATGTCTGCGCAAGAGTGAAGGTTTCCTGCGAGAGAGTAACAGTTAATGTGGTTGGATGTTAATTATATTTGACTAGGCTACCTGTATTTGACATTGTGTTGTTATTTCTTACTACATTTCCACACACTGTATATAGATTTTTCTATTGTGTTTTTGACTGTATGTTTGTTTATCCCATGTGTAACTGTGTTTTTGTCGCACTGCTTTACTTTATCTTGGCCAGGTTGCAGTTGTAAACTTGTTCTCAACTGGCCTACCAGGTTAAATAAAGGTGAAATAAAAAATAAAATAAAAGTTTCGCTGAACACTAGACGGTTGATTTTTATCTTTGGCAGTGAAACGAGACTACTCTTCCTCACCCAAATGTAGAGCCCCATTGGAAAATATAAAATGTGCTGTTTGAAAATGTGAACATTTTGTTTTTCACCTTTTTATTTGGCGTACCCATGATGGTATTTCGCGTACGTACCCCAGTTTGGGAATACCTGCCTTATATGAACTGTAACTGAGTAAAATCTTTGACACTTGCGTTTATGTATTTGTTCAGTATATTTCTCATGCAAAAAACTTAGCTAGGACTGTCTGGGAGTGGTTCGTGTGGAGTGGAAGCTGTTATTGGCAGAGAGGTTTGGCACACTGTTGGTCTATTAACCAATTTACTGCATGGTGATGTCACCATGGGATGCAGAAACTCCCGCGTAGATTGAAAATACAATCAGCACACATTTACAGTGTTAGTTTCATCAGCTGTTGTGCGATATGATATAAAACACAGCAAAAACAGAATTTTGACTGCACTGGGACTTTAATTCATATTGACTGATCTGGGTTGCTCTATCTATCATTGTGTGTAGATGTTGATCGCAGTGATGATGATAATGTGGTTGCTGCTGGTGATGTGTTTGTGCGTGTGTATGGGTAGGCGGTGGCTCTAAGTCAGTTCCTGGAGAATAACCGTCAGCAGGTGAATTTCCTGGATAAAGCGGTACTGGAGATTGGAGCAGGGACAGGCTTACTGTCTATTGTGGCTAGTTTACTGGGTGAGTCTGTCCATCTGTCTCTTTTTCAGTCTGGCTAACTGTATAATGGCCATTGGCCAGTCTACTAGATGAGTCTGTCAGTTGGTGATATGGTTTGACAGACTGATTCCATTTCCCTGACTGTTCCCCTTGTGTCCTGTTTTACAGGTGCCTGGGTAACGGCCACTGACCTACCCGAAATCCTTCCCAACCTGACCTTTAACCTCTCTTGGAACTCCAAGGGCCGCTACCGCTACACGCCCCAGGTGACTGCCCTCACCTGGGGTCACGACCTTGAGAAAGACTTTCCCAGCACTTCCTGTCACTATGACTACGTGCTGGCAGCCGATGTAGTGTATCACCACAACAACCTGGAGGAGCTGCTGGCAACCATGCACCACTTCTGCAAACCAGGAAGTGGCACCACGCTGATGTGGGCCAATAAGGTGAGGTTCCAGTCAGACCTGAAGTTCACAGAGAGATTTAAGAGTTGTTTTGATACAACACTGATGACAGAGCAAAAGGAGGGGGACGTGATGATCTTCAAGGCCACGGCACGAGAGTGAAGAGAGGAGAGGGGATAGAATGGAGATACCAGGGAGTAGAGGAGACTCAGAGGAAAAGTGTTGAGAAAGAGAAATAAGAGAGATTGTTCTCCACTGTGGGATGGATGAAACAGGAGCTCACTACAGACTGCCTGGAGCCCATTGTGTGAGTACATTCATATTAGACCGATAACAAAAGCAGATTCTGGGTTTCAAGGACATTGCTGTGAGCTACATTATATTTACAACCCGTGTCCTGCAAAACACCCAGAAACCAAAATGAATCTAAACCATGTGACTTTTCAAAATGAAATTTTATCTACCAATGTTTTTTCATACATTTGATACAACCACAAATGTTTTGTAAATAAATTTGCTTTGCACTACAGCGTGAAAAATATGTTCATTTCTCGCTACTTACGCATAGTCTGCATTGGCATCAACACAGATATTCTGAAAGTTACTATATATACATAGACATCTACTCGAGACAGTATCACCTGCATTTATGACAATGGTAAACAAACCTTTTTCCACTATACCTGAAAACAGACTAGTTCAACAAGGTAAGCTCTTACACAAAACATTAACAAGTGCTCTTTCCAAAGTTATAATCCCTTATCAATGTCACTTGTTAAATCCACTTCAAATCAGTGTAGAGGAAGGGGAGGAGACAGGTTAAAGAAAGATTTTTAAGCCTTGAGACAACTGAGACATGGATTGTGTATGTGTGCCATTCAGAAGGTGAATGGGCAAGACAAGAAATTGAAGTGCCTTTGAGCAGGGTATGGTAGTAGGTGCCAGGCGCACCAGTTGGTGTCAAGAACTGCAACGCTGCTGGGTTTTTCACGCTCAGCATTTTCCCGTATGTAACAAGAATGGTCCTCCACCCAAAGGACATCCAGCCAACTTGACACAATGTGTGAAGCATTGGAGTCAACATGGGCCAGCATCCCTGTGACACCTTGTAGAGTTCATGCCTGATCAATTGGGGCTGTTCTGAGGGCAAGGGGGGCGGGGGTGCAACTCAATATTGGGAAGGTGTTCCTGATGTTTGTTAGATTCAGTGTATATCGACATATTTAGAGAACTGCAAGATTTCATGTTTCTTAGCACATTTCACTAGTGTTATAGTGAGCAGAATCAGAAAGCATCTCGTTTTCTCTCACTCACACACACACACACACTTATATATTGATGCTGCTAAATGATCTGTCAGTATGCTTTGAGAATACAGAATATCTATTGCTGGGCCCAACTGAAGTACAAAGGTCCAAAGTCCATCTAACAGTTTCACTCTAAGAGCAGCGGAACACTCTCTCAATCTCAACCAATGAGCAGTCAGAATGCCATGCCACTCAGGAGTTCCATCTCCATGGCAACGTTATTGTGTAGAACCTGAATTGCTGTTCTGGACTGTCTGAGTGTTTGTCTGGGTCCAGGTGTTGTCACTATGGCGACACATTTTCCCATCAATGCCCTTTGAGGTGTATGTTTTCTTCTTTTTTACACTTTCTCTCATTGTTCTACTCTAAACGTAAAGCGTTCAAAAACATATTCAGTTGGCAGCACTTCCGGATGTACTAAACACAACCTCAAAGAGCTACGGTTGGTCTGATCCGGAACGTCTGAGCTCCCTTCCTCGTCCTCCGTTTCCAAAGAGACAATCACGCCAAGCAGCAGGTGGATGACTTGGGCTGTTCCAAGATGGACTCCCTGCGCAGGTCGTTGGGTATGGTGCCTGCGGGTCCCCACACGTTGAGCTCACCATAGATCCCCGTCTCAATCATCTCCTCCTGCCAGGGGATGGCAATGTTCCCAGAGGAGAACTCGTCAAAGAACACCCGGTCGGGGTCGTCCAGCCCCACTCCCTTCACCGAAGAGAACTCCCCCACGTCATCCAGGTCCTTGGCGTAGACCACCTTGGAGTCAGGGACAAACGGGGGGGGCAGGATGCCTGTAGGAGAGAGGGAGGGGGTTAGAGAGGCTCTTACTGAGTGAACTTCAGAAGAAGGGATGGTGTGCTTCTGATTGGGAGTCTGTCTTTGTGGCAGCTGTAGAGTGTGACACAGCAAAATGATCATGGCCCAAATCCATCCCACAAACACAACTTAACTTTTGGTTCAGTTAGCACTGAGAAATAGCAGTTGGTACCTGCATCCAGTCTCGTCCAGTGGATGGCGCTGAAGAAGGGGTGTGTCCTGATCTCGTCACAGGTCCCGTCCTTGAAACCTAGTCTCTTGTCCACCTGTTTCTCCAGCAGCGCAGAGCAGATGGACTTGGCGTTCTCACTGAATGTCTCTGGGTAGACCACTGTCCCGGTCATGATGCGCTCCTTTAGTGCCTCCTTCTCAACCTGACCAGAAGATGACCGCAGGTTAGCAACAGTACATCAAAGCCATAAAGCAACTGGGTGTGCAGGCTTTTGTTCCAACCCTGCACAGACACACCCTTGATTCAAATAATGATGGCTTTTGAAGGAAGAATCAAAGGCGGGTGTGTAAATGCTGGGATGGAAGGAAAGCCTTCAGACTCCAGTGGCTCTATACGACCAGAATTGACGAACTACACTGTTATCCGGTGTGCACTTTCAATGTGAAGGGATGAAAGGGAGGAGGGATAGAGCAGGTTACCTTCTCTCCGCGTTCCCTGAAGGGGTTCTTGGCGGCCATAAACTCAAACAGTGTGACCCCTAGGGTGAAATAGTCCACTGAGGTGTCATACTTCTCCCCCTTCAGGAGCTCTGGGGCCATAAACCCTGGGGGCAGATATCAAAAGGACAGTCACAAGAGCCAATACGGAACCTCTTGGAGACACTAAACGTGAAACCCCATTGTGAGATGAGGTCGGACCGCTGCAGCCCGAGACTGACCTGGAGTTCCGGCATAGCCTTTGATCTTTGTCTGGTTTTCCTTCAGCTCCACTGCCAGACCCAGGTCAGAGATACGCACGTTACCTAAGGACATACGGACAGCGTCACATCACACAAGCATCACATGCGTGTGGGTGTGTTTGTTTGTACATGCACACCTCTCATTGTGTACCTTCATTGTCCAGCAGCACGTTCTCAGGTTTGAGGTCTCTGTAGATGATTCTCTTCTGGTGGAGGTGCTCCATGCCCTGGATGATCTGAGCTGCGTAGAAACAGGCCCTGGGCTCCTCAAACCCTGGGTTGTTCTCATCCACCAGATAGATGTGGTACCTGGGGTGGCAGGTAGCCTAGTGGTTAAGAGCGTTGGGACAGAAACCGAAAGGTCGCTGGTTCGAATCCCCAAGCTGACTAGGTGAAACATATGTTGATGTGCCCTTGAACAATTTAACCCTATTTGCTCCTGTATGTCGCTCTGGATAAGTGTCTGCTAAATTACTCAAATGTATGGGAACAAACATGTTACAAATCTATCGTGTGTGTGTGTGTGTGTGTGTGTACTTCAGGTCTCCTCCATTCATGATGGTCATAACCAGGCAAAGCTCATCCTTGGTCTGGAAAGCGTAGGCCAGTGACACGATGAAGCGACTATGAACCCTGGCAAGAATCCTCTTCTCCACCATCGCCCCCTAGAGTAGAGGGACAAACATGACAATAGCAACCATCACTCACAAATTCATACCGGTAGGCAGCGAGGAAGAGGCAAAGCGAGAGGATCCACTCCAGTCAAAATCTGTCCACTGAGGGAATACAGCGATAAGCTCCCAAGACTCCCATTGTCAGGGAGACAATCTGGTCATTATATACAGTATCTCAGCAGTAGGCCCTGAGAAGTAATCACTGACCTGAATAGGTGAAAGATATGAAGTGGAATCCTTGATTCAGTGATTGACCTTAGCAAGGGGCAATTTTACCAGGGCATTGTACTCGCTGTACAGGACATGGACTAACCTTCCCCAGCAGTTCCATTGAGAACAGCTTTTCCGTAATCCCTCTATCCCTGTGTTGTGTTTAACACAGAGAGCTAAGACGGAGGCAAATGTTTCACTCAAGATTACAGGGGTTCTAACACAGTCACAGAGGGTATGACACCTGGCCACACACTGTAGCACAACCCTTCCATGTCAATAGTCATTGTGACTCAGCTTGATCTAGCGTTAATAGGCTACAGAAGAGACCTGTATTCTAATTAACTGATTTCCTCTTGGGATATCATCGGATATCATACAGGAAGTATCACATGACTAGAGATGATGGACCACACCAAAGACCCTCAGAAACTACCTCCTTCCCACCCCGTCTTTTCACCTCATAGCCTTTCCTCTTCTTCAGCCTCTTCTTGTTGAGCTTCTTGCAGGCGTACAGTTTCCCCGTGGCCTTCATCTGGCAGGCAGACACCTCTCCGAAACCCCCCTTCCCAAGCACACGGAAGTCCTGGAACCAGTCTTGGTCCATGGGCTGCATCTCCAGCCACTTCCACTGCAGGAACCTCTTCAGGTACATGCTCTCCAGGAAGAAGGTGTAGGGAACTTCCTGGAGGTAGCCCAGCACCGAGACCAGTGTCTGGGAAAAGAGGGTGTCGCCAGCCCCCTGCTGTGCCTCCTTCACCTGGGTCACGGTCTCCGGGGTCAGGAAGGGGCAGTAGAGCTTAGCAGAGGATTCCAGGTAACGCTGGACGATCCTAGATGCCTTCTGGGCCCGGTCTGTGTCTTCGGCTAAGTCGTACTCTTCGATGTCCCGCCACAAGTGGCAAGGACCGTGGTATTCGGGCACCGTCTCCAGGAACTCGCGGAACAGACGTTTGCCGATGGGCTGCTCCACGCAGACTGACTGAAAGGTTAGGTCCAGGGTTTCCTGGAGGCCCTCACACACGGTGATATGGGGCAGCTTGAGGCGGGCGTGGTACTTCTTGTCACGCGAGGCTGCCGGGTTGGAGCCATCGAAGCTGCCGCGGGCGCTTATGTAGGCAGAGTTGGCAACCACCGTGGTCAGGCTACCCAAATCCATGGCAACGGAGGGAGAGAGGCTGTCGCCGACAGCGAGGACACTCAGAGGGAGAGCATGGTGAAGGAGAGCGGGGGGAGGGCAAGGAGGGATAGTGTGAGAAAAGAGATTACGAAGAATATGTTGAAGTGTGAGTGAAAGGTGATCGAGGAGAAAGAGGGAGTGAAACAGTAAAAGAGGAGGATTAGAGAGGAATGATGAGAGGAAAGATGAACAGCGGGAGAGAAAGGAAAAGGAGAGCCGTGCCAGCAGCAGGACAGAGGACACAAGATCCTCCTCCTGACCCGAGCGCTTTACCCGGATCTCTCACACACACCTGGCTCAGCACCTTTCAGACAGTAATGCCTTTATCCACTAACTCCCTAATACCTCAGGCTGAGAGTGAGAGCCCAATCTGTGACTGATGTATTCAGACTGTGTCATGGAGGCCAGAGCAGCACCTGTTATCTAAAGAACAAGACACAAGGGAGCAGCACAGTAGAAAAGGGAGCGGGAGTAAGGCGCAGAGTCTAAAATTGACACCTCTCAAAACATCAGAATGGCCCCTGGCCTTCATAGATATGGAAGGATCAGAACGGTGAAAGCAAAATGTTTATATCTCCCTCTAGCCTTCAGCACATTCCCTAATTTGATTGAAAACAATTAACAAGCTTGTTAACTAACACATGTTCTTCTCAAAATTGTCAACAGAGTAGCTAGCAAGCAACAAGATATACCAAACTGTCTAAAAACCTACAAAGGTGGTTTTAAATGTGGCATGAAATATCTGATTCCATGTGCTTTTTGGCTGTTGACTGCAGGAAAAAGGATTTGAGTCACATCAAAATACCAAATGTGAACAAGGCTTTAGAGACCTCAAGTCAACACATCAGATCTCCCAGAGGAAAATTCCCAAAGGATATCATATGTTTGACCTATTTGAGGTTATTACGGTGCTATTTCAGCTGAAGCCAATTGAGTAGTGCAAAATACCATATGCTTTTCAGATTATAACACCGCACAAAACCACTAACTGAAGTAAACTTGTTAAAACATTCCCTATATTTAATTGACAAAATTATATTAGATTACAGAAAATGTCGTTTGGAAGAGTCAGTACATGTTGTTCAGTTAAAAAAAGAAGAGGAGATCTTCGAAGGGGGTTCATGGAGACAGACCTATACAACCCACATCTTAGATACATCAATAATATCCAGGTCTTCCTTCCGCCACTGACCTGTAAAGGATGTTATAAACTACAATCTTCATAGGATCCGTTTACATCATTCAAACACAAAGCTTAACATTTTCCTATAGGGGAGCGTGGGTAGGAGAGTTATTTTCCTCGCTCGTGCCCGTCACTTGTAAACACTACCATGGTCCGGAAGGGCGCACTCCAAAACTTAAAACAAATAAGGACCAGAAAAGCAGCTGCCTACAGAATGAGAGGAAGCTAGCCCAACACACCAGCCCATTGATATCAATGCCACAAAAGAGGGGGATAACAAAACAGTGTCCACACTTTTGAAATGCAGTCCCAAATTTTCTTAGGGCGTTGTGGCGACTAAACCGGACATTTTGGATCCAGTGAGTGTCTTCTGAGCCAGCGGTCTGGGGGCAGTTGCACTGGCAGCCATCTTGAAACAGTAGTTCACCATTGAGTCTGTCCAAAGAAATCAAAACATAACAAAGCTAACTATTTCACACACAAGGAACACTATACATTCTCCAACAGCAGTGGGTTGTCTGGAAGATGTTTCTTTTCCCTTTATTCTCCAGCTGGGTGGCTGGCCAAGAAGAGGGTGATAATAGACAGAGAAATGCTGCAGCATTGCCAAAGCCATAGACTACACTTCCCAGAGAGCCAATGTGCAGCATGTGATTCAGGACCACCCCCTCTGAGGAGAAGAGGGCTGCACACTCTTCATACCCAGAAAAACATTATTCAACGCCCCTTACAGAGAGAGAGAGAAAGATACTCGGAGGGGGAGAAATACTCAGGGAGAGAGAAAGAGAGAGAGAGACAGGGCGAGAAAAAGAGACAGACTGCTTGTTTGAGAGGCTTGGCGCGGCAGAAAGTTAATCTTCATCGTCGTTCTCGTCGTAGTCGTCCTCCTCGTCATCATCCCCCATGTACGACACGGGGGTCTCAACACGGGAGCTGCTGTAGTGAGAGTCATTAGAGCTGGAGGCCAGGGGACCATCTGCACCGCTGTCACTACAGAGAGATACAGGGGGGGAAGAAGAGAGTAGTAGTTAGTAGGGATGTGCATCTTTCCATTTCAGGACAATTCTATACCTACAGTGGCTTCGTAAAGTATTCAGACCCCTTAACTATTTGTTAGGTTACAGCCTTGTTCTTATCACCTCCCTTATTCTATGATTAAATGTTTTTCCCCCTCATCAATCTACACACAATACCCCATAACGACAAAGCAAAAAACAGGTTTTAAAATAAATAACTGAAATATCACATTTACATAAGTATTCAGACCCTTTACTCAGTAGTACTTTGTTGAAGCACCGTTGGCAGCCTCAAGGCTTCTTGGGTATGGCGCAGCAAGCTTGGCACACCTGCATTTGAGAAGTTTCTCACATTCCTCTCTGCAGATCCTCTCAAGCTCTGTCAGCTTACACGGGGAGCGTTGGTACAGAGCTATTTTCAGGTCTCTCCAGAGATGTTCGATCAGGTTCAAGTCCGGGCTCTGGCTGGGTTACTCACGGATATTCAGAGAGTTGGCTCAAAAGCCACAGCAGCGTTGTCTTGGCTGTGTGCTTAGGGTCATTGTCCTGTTGGAAGGTGAACCTTCGCCCCCAGTCTGAGACCCAGAGTGCTCTGGAGCAGGTTTTCATCAAGGACCTCTGTTCTTTGCTCTGGAAAACGCCAAGCGGGCTACATGATGAACAGAGGAGTGGCTTTCGTCTGGCCACTCTACCATAAAGGCCTGATTGGTGGAGTGCTGCAGAGATGGCGGTCCTTCTGGAAGGTTCTCCCATCTCCACAGAGGAAGTCTGTCAGAGTGACCATCGGGTTCTTGGTCATCTCCCTGACCAAGGTCGTTCTCCCCCGATTGCTCAGTTTGGCCGGGTGGCCAATTCTAGGTAGAGTCTTGGTGGTTCCAAACTTCTTCCATTTAAGAATGATGGAGGCCACTGTGTTCTTGGGGACCTTCAATGCTGCAGACATTTTTTGCTACCTTTCCCCAAATCTGTGCCTTGACAAAATCCTGTCTCTGATCTCTACGGATAATTCCTTCAACCTCATGGCTTGGTTTTTGCTCTGACATGCACTGTCAACTGTGGGACGTTATATAGACAGGTGTGTGCACCTTTCTAAATCATGTCTAATCAATTGAATTTACCACAAGTGGAACTCCAATCAAGTTGTAGAAACATCTCAAGGATGATCAATGGAAACAGGATACACCTGAGCTCAATTTTGAGTCTCATATCAAAGGGTCTGAATACTTATGTAAATTAGGTATTTCTGTTTTGTATTTTTAATACATTTGCAAAAAAATGTCTAAAAACCTGTTTTTTTCCGCTTTCTCATCATGGGGTATTATTGTGTGTAGATTAGAGATTTTTTAATTTAATTTATTTTAGATACAGGCTGTAATGTAACAAAATATGGAAAAAGTCAAGGGGGTCTGAATACTTTCCGAAGGCACTATATCTAGACACATGGGCTCCGATCTGAAATCTGCTGCTGATGACGCTCATGAGCTGGATCTGTCTGAGCCGACTACTATGGTGTACGTACTATATAGGCACCTGAGCTGAGCCGACTACTATGGTGTACGTACTATATAGGCACCTGAGCTGAGCCATAAGGGAGACTAAGCATCAACCACTCACTACCACTATCGGCTTAGGTGTGGCAATGTAGCCTATCTGAAACCACCATCACCCACTAATTAACTTGTCATTTTTGCAGATTGTGTTTGAGCTAGTAACATATCAATATTTATTATTTACAGATTAGTTATGACATAGCCAATGAATATTTAGCACGACTTTGGATTTCCCACCCTCCCATCTCAAAACCAAATGGTTTGGACATTTTTAGAGAGTGGTGATCTCTTCTCCTCTGGCTTCAGCCATGCAGTGCGCCTCGCAAAAGTGATTGCTGTCCTCGTTATGAAATTATCCACTTAACCCTGTATATCTGAAAAACTACCAAAAGAATTGCTGATGGTGAACCTGAACAATCAAAATAACATCTATTGTAAGCCACGTTCAGCAGGTATAGCCAGATTACTTGTCTCCGGGTAGATTACTTTTTATTTCTGGTAAAACACCATTTTCAACAAGGCATAGGTAACAATCAACTAATTACACAAGTTGTCACTCAACTAATAAAGCCTAATATCACGCAAGTCATTTTAGCATTTGAATGCTTAAGCTGCTGCGCAATGTGCAAGATCAGGGACAGGCCTTTTACCTCCCGTTGGTCAGTGTGCAAAGCTGGGCACAGTGCGCAGTTTGACGAGCCTACCAATATTCCCTGAGGTTGTTCAGCATGCAAAATGTCTTGTAGATCAATGACTGTCAATACAGTTACATGCAGTTCCACACTGAAGGAGAGGAGGCATCAGTTGTCACAAGAGATGATGTAATATGAGCTAAAGAAATGTGTGAACTGCTGATTCGTAACCACTACATTTGGATCGGGTTGGGGTCCACGGACTGATGCACTTGTATCTTAAACATTTGAATCGGGGACCGATGCGTATTGGTGAATTGTTACCTCCCTAAGAGTTACCATATATTTCTATGTGAAAGTGCAGATGGCAAGCCTGACTAAGAGGAGAGAGACTCACCTGCCCTGGCCGTGATGGCGCCGCCCGTTGGTGGAGGATCCTCCAGTGATGTAGACATTACTGATGGGACCCTGGGCCATCTCTGTGACAGACAGTAGTACACACATTCACATATAGACCTTAGAGAGAACCACACAGGCCCTTGTTTCTCATAGCCAATGTACCCCGAATTATCAATGTTTTACAATGCCCAATTCACTTACTTTAATAGAGATTGTGTGTAGCTCGATGGCTCAAGCTATGACAGATGATCTGGGCATGAAGTTTAAGTATGCGCTATGACCCCTGATCCCTATGACCTCTGACCTGTGACGTAGGGCTCCAGGGCTTTGGGCACCAGGCTGCGTGCCACCTTCAGGTCCTCCGGGGAACACTTGCCCACCTCCAGGCCACAGGCCATGCCCATGCGCTTCAGCACCTCAATATCGTCGTGGATCTCAAACATGTTGTCGAAGTTAAACAGGTACTCAAACCTGAACACAGCAGAATGGGAGAGGAAGAAATTAAGACTATAATAGCATGGATAGAACACAAATAAATTCATTACAAACAGTCAACCATGAAAAACTCAATCGGTGTGTTGCCATGGCCTCGATGTTGGATAATAAAATGTCTTTACATTACTTAAATTGATGATCAATTTACACTGGCATATACCAACACACACACAGTCACTCACTTGTCGTTTGAGATGCTACAGTCGATGACTGTCTTCTTGCTGGTGTTGATGATGATGAAGGGGAGGTGGATGAGAGAGTTGGGGGGTGGAGGTCTGTTGGCCTGCTGTTCCGTCTGTCTGTTCCGCTGCACCAGGTTCTTAAAGGCTATTTGCTGCAGGAGAGGAACATCATGGAGAGAATGTTAGAATAATGTTAAGTCAACCCGTGGTCTTGTATTTTATGCTTCCCTTAATCATTGATTGTATTGTCGTCTATGAGGCAGGCTTGTCCTATGATCACCTGTAATATGAGTTCTTGGAGTTGTGACTGTTTCTGCTTGATTCTCTCCAGTCGCCTTTGTCTCTCCACCTACAAAGGAAGAGCAGAATGCAGACAGGGTGTCAGAACATAAGAGAAAAGGGGGAGTGAGGAGAGTTCATAGTTGGCCAGTGTTGTGTGTGTGTGTGTGTGTGTGCATAGACTTACCTCTAGGTTCTGGCACTCCTGGGCTGAGTTGGTAGGCAGACCAATCCACTTGATCTCTTTCTTCTCTTTAGAGATGATGTTCATGGCCATGAGCACGTTGAGCGCGTCATACACACGCCGTCGGATGTTCTTCTGGTCGTACACATGCTACAAGGAGAGGGGGAAGAGGTTCATCTCTGACTTTTATTCCTGTGTGTATGCAGAGAGCTTACAATGGATTTGTGAGGTGATTTCGTAAGAAAACCAGTGTCCTAAAGCCTAATTTACAACTTCCGTGCCATCTACCTCCCGGAATGTCCGCACATGGATTTCAAAATCACAGCAGAAGTTTTCGAGGAGGTGAATGTGGATGCAAAACCCTATGTGGACGAGAGAGGACGTTTGATATCCAAACACTGAAGCGGTAGTAGCGTAAGTAAATTAGGCTTGTGGAAGACCATGTCAGAGAATCTTTATTTCCTAAACATGTTTGTTGTGTCTGTGAAATTGTGACGTCTTAAAGAGGTTTGTTTTGTCTGAGCGATGCCACAATGATGTGTTCTGTCTGAGAGAAAGTGACAGTAAAGTTCTGTCAGAGAGAGGGGTGTCATAATGAGGAGTTCTGTAAGAGAGTGATGCCATAATGAGGTGTTCTGTCAGAGAGAGGGGTGTCATAATGAGGAGTTATGTAAGAGTGATGCCATAATGAGGAGTTATGTAAGAGAGTGATGCCATAATGAGGTGTTCTGTCAGAGAGAGGGGTGTCATAATGAGGAGTTATGTAAGAGTGATGCCATAATGAGGAGTTCTGTAAGAGAGTGATGCCATAATGAGGAGTTCTGTAAGAGAGTGATGCCATAATGAGGAGTTCTGTAAGAGAGAGGTGTCATAATGAGGAGGTCTGTGAGAGAGTGATGCCATAATGAGGAGTTCTGTCAGAGAGTGATGCCATAATGAGGTGTTCTGTCAGAGAGAGGAGTGTCATAATGAGGAGTTCTGTAAGAGAGTGATGCCATAATGAGGAGTTCTGTAAGAGAGTGATGCCATAATGAGGTGTTCTGTCAGAGAGAGAGGTGTCATAATGAGGAGGTCTGTAAGAGAGTGATGCCATAATGAGGTGTTCTGTCAGAGAGTGATGCCATAATGAGGTGTTCTGTCAGAGAGAGGGGTGTCATAATGAGGAGGTCTGTGAGAGAGTGATGCCAAAATGAGGTGTTCTGTCAGAGAGTGATGCCATAATGAGGTGTTCTGTCAGAGAGTGATGCCATAATGAGGTGTTCTGTCAGAGAGTGATGTCATAATGAGGAGTTCTGTCAGAGAGAGGGGTGTCATAATGAGGAGGTCTGTCAGAGAGAGAGGTGTCATAATGAGGAGGTCTGTAAGAGAGTGATGCCATAATGAGGTGTTCTGTCAGAGAGTGATGCCATAATGAGGTGTTCTGTCAGAGAGAGGGGTGTCATAATGAGGAGGTCTGTGAGAGAGTGATGCCATAATGAGGTGTTCTGTCAGAGAGAGGGGTGTCATAATGAGGAATTCTGTCAGAGAGTGATGCCATAATGAGGTGTTCTGTCAGAGAGAGGGGTGTCATAATGAGGAGTTCTGTAAGAGAGTGATGCCATAATGAGGTGTTCTGTCAGAGCGAGGGGTGTCATAATGAGGAGTTCTGTAAGAGAGTGATGCCATAATGAGGAGTTCTGTAAGAGAGTGATGCCATAATGAGGAGTTCTGTAAGAGAGTGATGCCATAATGAAGAGTTCTTTAAGAGAGTGATGCCATAATGAGGAGTTCTGTAAGAGAGTGATGCCATAATGAGGAGTTCTGTAAGAGAGTGATGCCATAATGAGGTGTTCTGTCAGAGAGTGATGCCATAATGAGGTGTTCTGTCAGAGAGTGATGCCATAATGAGGTGTTCTGTCAGAGAGTGATGCCATAATGAGGTGTTCTGTCAGAGAGTGATGCCATAATGAGGTGTTCTGTCAGAGAGTGATGCCATAATGAGGTGTTCTGTCAGAGAGTGATGCCATAATGAGGTGTTCTGTCAGAGAGTGATGCCATAATGAGGTGTTCTGTCAGAGAGTGATGCCATAATGAGGTGTTCTGTCAGAGAGTGATGCCATAATGAGGTGTTCTGTCAGAGAGTGATGCCATAATGAGGTGTTCTGTCAGAGAGAGGGGTGTCATAATGAGGAGTTCTGTCAGAGAGAGGGGTGTCATAATGAGGAGTTCTGTCAGAGAGAGGGGTGTCATAATGAGGAGTTCTGTCAGAGAGAGGGGTGTCATAATGATGAGGTCTGTGAGAGAGTGATGCCATAATGAGGTGTTCTGTCAGAGAGAGGGGTGTCATAATGAGGTGTTATGTCAGAGAGTGATGCCATAATGAGGTGTTCTGTCAGAGAGAGGGGTGTCATAATGGGGGGCAATGCAAATAGTCTGGGTAGCCATCTGATTAGATGTTCATGAGTCTTATGGCTTGGGGGCAGAAGCTGTTCAGAAGCCTCTTGGACCAAGACTTGGCGCCCCGGTACAGTCTATGACTTGGGTGGCTGGAGTCTTTGACAGTTTTTAGGGCCTTCCTCTGACACCGCCTGGTAAAGGGGTCCTGGACGGCAGGAAGCTTGGCTCCAGTGATGTGCTGGGCCGTACGCACGACCCTCTGTAGTGCCTTGTGGTCGGAGGCCGAGCAGTTGCCATACCAGGCAATGATGCAACCAGTCAGGATGCTCTCAATGGTGCAGATGTAGAACATTTTGAGGATCTGAGGACCCATGCCAAGTATTTTCAGTTTCCTGAGGGGGAATAGGTTTTTTCGTGTCCTTTTCACAACTGTCTTGGTGTGCTTGGACCATGTTTGTTGGTGATGTGGATTGATGAGCTTTGAGGGCACTATGGTGTTGAACGCTGAGCTGTAGTCAAAGAATAGCATTCTCACATAGGTGTTCCTTTTGTCCAGGTGGGAAAGGGCAGTGTGGAGTGCAATAGAGATTGCATCGTCTATGAATCTGTTGGGGCAATATGCAAATTGGAGTGGGTTTAGGGTTTATGGGATAATGGTGTTGATGTGAGCCATGACCAGCCTTTCAAAGCACTTCATGGCTACAGAAGTGAGTGCTACAGGTCGGTAGTCATTTAGGCAGGTTACCTTAGTGTTCTTGGGCACAGGCACTATGGTGGTCTGCTTAAAACATGTTGGTATTACTGACTCGGGCAGGGAGAGGTTGAAAATGTCAGTGAAGACACTTGCCAGCCGGTCGGCGCATGCTCGCAGTACACGTCCTGGTAATCCATCTGGCCTTGTGAATATTGACCTGTTTAAAGGTCTTACTCACATCGGCTAGGGAGAGCTTGATCACAGTCTTCCGGGAACAGCTGGTGCTCTCATGCATGTTTCAGAATTATTTGCCTAGAAGCGAGCATAAAATTAGTTTAACTCGTATGGTAGGCTCATGTCACTGGGCAGCTCTCGGCTGTGCTTTCCTTTGTAGTCTGTAATGGTTTGCAAGCCCTGCCACATCCGATGAGCATTAGAGCCGGTGTAGTACAATTCGATCGTTGTCCTGTATTGACGCTTTGCCTGTTTGATGGTTTGTCAGAGGGCATAGCGGGATTTCTTATAAGCTTCCGGGTTAGAGTTCCGCAACTTGAAAGCGACAGCTCTAGCCTTTAGCTCAGTGCGGATGTTGCCTGTAATCCATGACTTCTGGTTGGAGTATGTACGTACGGTCACTGTGGGGACGACGTCATTGATGCACTTATTGATGAAGCCAAAGACTGATGAGGTGTACTCCTCAATGCCATCGGAGGAATCCCGGAACATATTCCAGTCTGTGCTAGCAAAACAGTCCTGTAGTTTAGCATCTGCTTTATCTGACCACGTTTTTATTGATAGATATTCAATAGATTATATTAAAACCAAATAGTTATTACATTTATTTAACAATCCCTTGAAAATGGCATGTAGTTGTCAATGGTTTTAATAGAGCTAGGGGTCTTCTTGACCCCCAGCAGCAAAATCGATGATGAGGACCTATTCAGTCAGACAGAATGTGCGATGTCATAATGGAGAATTCTACCTGAGAAGAAGGGATGTCATAAATACCTCCCATGCCTGCTCTGAGGTATAGCCCTATGCAGTGTGTGCATACAGCTTCAGTACTCACTGAGTCGTTGGGGGAGATGTGGTTGTCTGCAGCGCTGAACTCCGCCACCAGCTCGTCTGCCACCTCGTTGTAGGTGGTTACACCTTTTTCTGCACCTTCTCACACACCTTCATGGAGAAATGTCTCAGGCCCTTGCCATTCTTCTCCCCCTTCTTACCACGCTTCCTGTGGACAAAGAAGTGATCAAAAAGCTGTTTACTTCTAGATTCCACTGGTATATCGCACACAGAAGCACACAATACCTAAACACCTAAAACCAGCTAGGTGCTCAAATAGCTTCTCTATCAATGAACAGAGAGGAGGGGGTGCATCTTAAGTGACCTGCCAGGATGTGGGGTAGACATTTTTTTGGGGGGGTAGTGACTCACCCCGAGGACCATGGCGACGCGTCGGCCGGCTGGCTCTGTGTGAGGAACTGGGAGTTGGGTGTTTGAGGGCTGTTCACAAGTATGGCACTGGAAACACTGGGCCTCTGGGGCGTACCAATCACCTACAGGGAGTGGGGGAGGTGGGAAGAGAGGGCCCAACCATTTTAGTTTTAGAGTAAAATAGAAAATCTTTATTATTCCCATAGAGCAACTTACTTTGCACCAAGCAGTCATCATACAGTACATATACCTACAGAGCAATCTGAACTGACTCACGACATCATGGCGTGACAAGTGTGTCTCCCTCAAGACCAGCAGGAAAGATGGAAAGAGCATTATGCAGCTGACTCATAATGTACCAAGTGCCTGTGGTGGAGTGAACCTACTCTGGGGTGATAAGGTGAAGAGAACTTCCTGCTTATAGTTGTTATGGGAGGCAGGCCAGGTAGGTGATGTATTCCACTATCTACGGGCTGGTCATCGGGTGAAGCATAAGCTGTTCCCCATTATATATTATATATTACCATGTATGTAACGGGATGATGGGAGTAATCCTGCTGACTGCAGAGGTTGATCAGCTTAGGCTCACCCCCGGTCACGTCACAATGATAATGGATGGGGCTTAGACACCATGGATTGTGTGTGTGGTTTAAACTGTGTAGAGATTTCAGCAAGTGTGTTTAAGTGGTGAGCTTGCAGTTAAGAAGGTTGTGCTTGCAATGTCTGAGAGCAAATAACAACCTGCACACCACCACACTGTGTCAAAATAAAATACTTTGTCATCAAGTCTGTGGTTGAGATATTTCTGTGGTAGATGCAATAGGGGGCCTGGGAAACGGACACACTCACCATGTGTGGAGCAATGTTGACATTGGAGGGCCCCAGGGTTTTAGGCAGTAGTTGTTTGGCCATGGGGATTGACACAGGATGGACAGCAACCAGAGACAGGACACCTGAGAGGGGACAGAGTCAACACCAGGGTTACCTGGAACCACTGTCCACAAAATGGCTGCCTCTTTTCATATCCAGTTCTCAGGTCGATGGCTTCAGGGGACAGGAGGCCCTATAGGATGTAAGCTTACTGACCCAATGGAAATTCTGAGTGTACCCAGAATCTATAGAACACCTGTCTGATTATGGAGCCTATGATTAGATAAGCAGAATGTTTTCAAATGAGTAAAACGAGATGGGCTACATCTGTGCAGTCTCATTGCCCCCTGCTGTTGAGTTGAGACATATCTGACAGAGACCGGTATTGAATGAAACCAATCTGGAACACAACACACTGTTTTGCTCACCTTTACTAGGACTCCGATTCTGGTCAATGAAAACCTTCAATTCTCCATTGGTTTCCATCAGACCAACCTGTGGGAAAACCATCATCAACATCTACTCCAGTAAAATCTCAACTGCTGGTGTCTGTATTGAATCAGGACCAGCATGGAAAAACACTGCACCTGGTTGTCTCTGATCAGACTCACATCTTTGGCCATTATCCTCCTCTGATAAGTCACCAATTACTTTCCTGAAACAGAGAGCAACCATGATGGAGCCGGCTGTCTAATGAAATGATCCACTCACACAGTGTGGTGAAGAAGGTGCAACAGTGACTCTTCAACCTCAGGAGGCTGAAGAAATTTGGCTTGTCACCTAAAACCCTCACAAACATTTACAGATGCACAATTGAGAGAATCCTGTCCGGCTGTACCACCGCCTGGTACGGCAACTGCACCGCCCTCAACCGCAAGGCTCTCCAGAGGGTGGTGCGGTCTGCACAACGCATCACCGAGGCCAAACTACCTGCCCACCCGATGTCACAGGAAGGCCATAAAGTTCATCAATGACAACAACCACCCGAGCCACTGACTGTTCACCCCGCTACCATCCAGAAGGTGAGATCAGTACAGGTGCATCAAAGCTGGGACTGAGAGACTGAAAAACAGCCATCACTAACACACAGCTGCTGCCTACTTACAGACTTGAATCATTGCCCACTTTAATAAATGGATCACTAGTCACATTAAATGATGCGACTTGAATAATGTTTACATATCTTACATTACTCATCTCATATGTATATACTATTTTATACCATCTTGCCTATGCCGCTCAATCAGCACTCATCCATATATTTATATGTACATATTCTTATTCCATCCCTTTAAATGTGTGTATTAGGTAGTTGTTGTGGAATTGTTTGATCACTTGTTAGATATTACTGCGCTGTCAGACCTAAAAGCACAAACATATGTGACCAATAAAATGTAAATTTGATTTGGTTAATGCTCTGGAATTGTAGCCGTCTGGGTGTATAGAAGTATACACTGCTGGAAAACAAACTATTTTAAATTGGGGTTAACCTGCTTAAAATTCCATCAGGTCAGGGTGGCATTGGAGAAAGTAGACTGGCTTTGGTATGGAGAGCAAAAAAAGAAAATCGTGATTTGCATTAAAAAAAAAAACATTTAATCCCTCACCGTGTGTGACAGTTGTATAGGCCTATGGGTGTTATGGGACAGTTCACAATCCCTGATATAACCATTTTCTTCACAGCCAAACTATTGCACATTTATACGAACTGCATATTATACATTAAATGTTTGCAAAGGTAGGCAGCAGATTGCGTTATTGATCAAGAAGCAAAGCCTGCCTGTTTATAAGCAACATAGCTATTGCACAAAAGCACCACTAGCTGGCTACAGCCTCGCTATTGCCAGAACAAAAACATTACTAGTCGACTAAATTATCTTTGCAAGTCAACTTCGATTGCATATTCCAAAGTGCTGAGACTGGTCAGCTGTGATGCGTATCAGACGTTCATGTTTTAATATTTATGATATTTTATCATAACTTTCATAATTTCATCAAACTGTAAGGCCTAACGTTAGTAGGTGTTGACCACGTCCTAGACCCGAAATTCCCCACGAAGTTTACAAGCAGAGCAGAAATTGCTAGCCAACTACAACAATAAAAGGTGCCTGGGTGGCTGATTACTTGTCGTAATGAGAATTTGTTTCCATTTAACACCCTGCGATGACTAGCTAGCTCGCACAAGGGACTAACTGATGCTAGCTATCTACCTAACATTAGTGATATTACAGGCTAGCTAACATTAGCTAATTCATTGAGGCACGTTTTGAGACGATTCCGAGTGCAAAACGATTGTGTATAAGAAAACTGATCCAATTTGATATTTTGTGGTTATACTAATAGAAGCTAACATGCATTTGCAAGCAGGAATGACCGAGCAATTAAAAGGTTTAACTTGAAGTGCACTTACAAGTGCACTCTTTTCTTCTGCTTCTTCGGCGGCTGTTTTTGTTGGCATCGAGGACAGAGGAAGAGGAGGTATAAATCCCTATCGCCAAACAGGAAACAAAACTAGACGCCAAATTATCGTGATTCTGGAATAATAGCTAGCTAATACATTTAGGTTTCTAAGCAACCCAATAATCCACGCACCAGACAGATGTAATTTTTTTTATTGCGGAGCATACGTGGACCTTTAGGAATTACAGTTAGTCAGCTTTCTGGTCAATCATGTCTCAATCTCAAAATGGATGCTTTTCAAAGTAACCTCGCTAGTCACCTAGCTTGCTAATAACTATGAATAATATTACTCGCGCTTGAAGGCCACGGGCGATAAATAAAATAAAAAAAGTAAATGTATAGCTAGTTATAATAAAGCTTAAATAAAACGTGCCATTAATAAGTGGTCGAAAAGCGAAGACTGGGAGAGTGAGCTTAGCCAGCGCAAACCACTGCCTGAGGATATTATAACGGTAATGTTATTTAGAAATATATCTGCAAACATAACTAATATAAAACGGCATAAATGTTAACTAGCTACGCTTGCAATTCTTAACACAAACATGCGAGCGAAATATATACAGCTGTATTACTGGCTAGTTACAAGAGCACGACTAATATTTTGATGATCAGTTGATGGATAAATTAGTTGGTATAAACAACGGGAAGTACCTACAGTAGTAGCATGCTAGACAACTCGGTCAAAGCACTAAATTAGCAGTTGCAAATGGTTAGCTTACTTGCTAACATAACAAGCTACCTCCAACTTTTAAAGCACGTAGGCTATTATATCGATCGCTAGATAGACAAATCCTCCTTTCGCATGTCACGTTAATAAATGTCCCCCTTTCAATCGACAACGACCAAAAGTCTATTGACTTTGTTAGTAGTAAACTCGAAATCCTCTTAAGCAGTTTTACCATCCGTTCTCTCAAACCAATCTTGGCGGTGTCTAATATCTGATGTTTCGGATTGGATAGTTTTAACATGACGCAAGCAATCCGTGCTACTAAAGCCACGCCCTTAGGACCTCCTTTCCCGCGTTCTTCCATTGGTCTCCAGGTGTTCGGCGTTTTATAAGACCCTTTTCCGGGATTTGAAACTGACACAAAATCCTATTTTTAACTGCTAAAGTTGCAAAGAAACAGTTTGTGATCGTAAGGATCCATTTGAAATCATCACAAATCAGAGGTCAGTGTCATAATGAGTCACCTGTTCAGTGATATAGCTGGTATACAAGCTCAGCCATCTCTATATACACACTGACTTTGGAACAGCTAGTCTTCACTGGATCTTTACCTTAACATTTGGATGTAGTTGCAGCATTGACTTCAGATCAGTGGTCAGAGGAAACATCACCGTGTGTGTTATACCCCAATCCTTTAATTTATTGTGATTGATGAACTTAGATTGTGGAGTCAACCGTAAATTTCTATCGTTTATTACAATACATGCATGTAGTGGAGAGGGTACCGGAGCGCCAAGTCTAGGTCCAAAAGGCTTCTTAACAGCTTCTACCCCCAAGACATAAGACTCCTGAACCGCTAATCAAAGGGCTACCCAGACCCCTCTTTTACGCTGCTGCTACTCTCTGTTTATTATCTATGCATAGTCACTTTAACTCTACCTACATGCACATATTTCCTCAATTACCTCGCCTAACCGGTACCGCCTGTATATAGCCTCGCTATTGTTATTTTACTGCTGCTCTTTAATTATTATTTACTTTTATTTCTAGGTATTTTCTTCACTGTATTGTTGGCTAAGGGCTTGTAAATAAGCATTTCACTGTAAGGTCTACTACACCTGTTGTATTAGGCGCATGTGACAAATACATTTTGATTGGCACTGTTTAGAGAAAGACTTTAAAAATAAGTATATGGTGTTTGTGCATTCCCGAATGAGATGAGAATTAATATGTACCTTTGTATGCTTAATACTGGCTGAGTTTCTGTACAGCACTTTGTGACATCAGCTGATGTAAGAAGGGCTTTATAAATACATTTGATTTTAATACATTACATTTAGATCTGAATACTATGTTGAGACCAGTGTGGGTGATTTTCATTAAACTAGTTTAAAAAATAATAATAATAATCTGTAGCAAATTGAGTTACAAAACCATGATGCATCTGCAAAATCAACTATTATTCTGAGGACTAAGATGTCTAGTTTTTGGAAAAGTGTCTTATTTTAAATACATTTTACATTTGACTGAATTTAGTCCATTTTCACACCAAATTATCCTTCTCAGGTCATTTTATACTTTATTTTTCTTTAAAAAAAACAACTTATTTCATGTTTCTGTACAAAGCCTATCTCTGACCTTTTTAACCAGTCTCTCCTTTCTGGGGAGGTTCCCATTGCTTGGAAGGCAGCTACGGTCTGTCCTTTATTTAAAGGGGGAGATCAAGCTGATCCTAACTGTTATAGACCTATTTTGCCCTGTTTATTAAAAGTGTTGGAAAAACTGACTGGCTTTCTTGATGTCTATAGTATTCTTTCGGATATGCAATCTGTTTTTTTCTCAGGTTATGGATGTGTCACTGCAACCTTAAAGGTCCTCAATGACATCACCATTGCCCTTGATTCTAAGCAATATTGTGCTGCTATTTTCATTGAGTTGGGCAAAGCTTTTGATACGGTAGACCTAGGGTTGCATATTTTGGGGAATATTCAGAGGTGGAAACTGTCCGTGGGAATTAATGGGAATATATGCAAATTAATATAAATACCATTTAAATGTAGATGTTTTTTGCATTAGATATATTTACCATATCACATGGAGACAGAAACATAAACCTTTTACCTTATCATAAGTAGACATAATTTGTTAAGGTATGCAGGATGCATACCAATAGAAATCAAATAAAAACTATTTAGTTATGAATTGAACTCTAATTAAATGAGTTGACTCACATGGGATGATTTCACTGAACAGGCTTGAATGAAATGATCCATCGCATCTCCCAAAAATTGTTTTCAACATACATCTGTAAAATGATAGTCTAGAAATTAAAGCTTTGGTTGTCTTCCTCTCAGGATTCCATGTCTTCTCCCTGGACTTTCTCTATGTCCACCTCTTGAACATCAGACTGAGGCCTCATCTTCACTGTCACTTTCCAACCTTGTTGAGGATGGCTCGTTGTCAGGCTCAAAACGCCTCAAATTTGCCCGGACGGTCACCAATTTTTCAACCCTTGTATTGGTCAGCCAGTTGCATGCTTTGGTGTGTGTGTTCCCAAACAAGGACCAGTTGCATGCTTTGGTGTGTGTGTGTTCCCAAACAAGGACCAGTTGCATGCTTTGGTGTGTGTGTTCCCAAACAAGGACCAGTTGCATGCTTTGGTGTGTGTGTTCCCAAACAAGGACCAGTTGCATGCTTTGGTGTGTGTGTTCCCAAACAAGGACCAGTTGCATGCTTTGGTGTGTGTGTTCCCAAACAAGGACCAGTTGCGCTCTGAGGCGGCTGATGTTGGTGGGATTTGGAGGATGATGGAGGCAACAGGGGAAAGAGCCTCAGATCCACAAAGTCCCTTCCACCAGGTGGCTGATGAGATATGTTGGCACGACTGCCATATGGCATCTCCATCCCAAAGCCCTTGCTTGGAAGTGTACTTCGCCAGACTGCCAAGAACCTTGCCCTCATCCAGGCCAAGGTGGCAAGACACGGTAGTGATGACGCAATAGGCCTTGTTGATCTCTGCACCAGACAGGAAGCTCTTGCAAGCATACTTGGGGTCCAACATGTACGCTGCAGCGTGTATGGGGTTCAGGCAGAAGTCTTCACACTTTTTGATGTATTTCAGAACTGCAGTTTCCTCTGCTTGGGGCAACAGTGAAGTGAGCAGGGCAGTATGGATTTCTTCTCTTACATCTGCAAGCAGAGTCTGAACATCAGACAGGATGGCATTGTCTCCCTCAATATGTGCAATGGCTACTGCTATAGGTTTCAGGCTGCTTTCCGTTCTCTCCCAAAATACATAATCCAGGAGGATCCTCCTGATGGGTGCTGTCCACATGGCCATTTCATTTCAAACATGATGACACCACCACCTCAAAAGGTGTTGCTGGGCAGCTTCAATGTGGTGCTCTTATTCTTCTCACTTTGCATGGTGAGGTAGATTTCTGCTATAACTTGATTACCCTTCACATACCTAACCATTTCCTTGGCTCTCTTGTAGAGTGTATCTGTTGTTTTCAGTGCCATGATGTCCTTGAGGAGCAGATTCAAGGCATGAGCAGCACAGCCAATGGGTGTGATGTGAGGGTAGGACTCCTCCACTTTAGACCAAGCAGCCTTCATGTTCGCAGCATTGTCTGTCACCAGTGCAAATACCTTCTGTGGCCCAAGGTCATTGATAACTGGCTTCAGCTCATCTGCAATGTAGAGATACTGGTTGAGGGGTGGAGATCATATAGTTAATTATTCCTTGCCCACGAACATTCGAACACCCATCAGAGATGATTGCAATACAGTCTGCTTTCTCTATGATTTGCTTGACCTTCACTTAAACTATGTTGAACTGCATCCAGCAAATGAGTAGATAAAGCATGTCTGTTTGGAGGGGTGTATGCTGGGCGAAGAACATTCAGAAATCTCTTCCAATACACATTGCCTGTGAGCATCAGAGGTGAACCAGTTGCATACTCCACTTAAACTATGTTGAACTGCATCCAGCAAATGAGTAGATAAAGAATGTCTGTTTGGATTCTGGGCGAGAAATTCAGAAATCTCTTCCAATACACATTGCCTGTGAGCATCAGAGGTGAACCAGTTGCATACGCAGCTCGAGCAAGACATTCATCAGCATTTCTCTGACTACGTTCCTCCATTGGGTCAAAAAAACTTCAGATTCCAGGAGGACCATGAGCTGTTGCTATCGATAAGGTTTCTGATTCATCATTTTCACCTTGAATAGAAGTAGAGGGACTTTTGTCAGTGGTTGCTTGTTGTGAGTGCTGAAGGAACTTCATGCACCTGGCCAGATGATTCTGCATCTTTGTTGCATTCTTCACATATGATTTGGCACAGTATTTGCACATGTACACAGCTCTCAATTGTGCATCTGTAGAAGTTTGTGGATTTTAGGTGACAAGCCAAATTTTTTCAGCCTCCTGAGGTTGAAGAGTGCTGTTGCGACTTCTTCACCACGCTGTCTGTGTGAGTGGACCATTTCAGTTTGTCCGTGATGTGTACACCAAGGAACTTAACTTTCCACCTTCTCCACTGCTGTCCCGTTGATGTGGATAGGGGGGTGCTCCCTCTGCTGTTTCCTGAAGTCCACCATCATCTCCTTTGTTTTGTTGATGTTGAGTGAGAGGTTGTTTTCCTGACAATACACCTCCTCCCTATAGGCTGTCTCGTCCTTGTTGGTGATCAAGCCTACTACTGTTGTGTTGTCTGCAAACTTGATGATTGAGTTGGAGGTGTGTATGGCCACACAGTCATGGGTGAACAGGGAGTACAGGAGGGGGCTGAGCATGCACCCTTGTGGGGCCCCAGTGTTGAGGATCAGCGAAGTGGAAATGTTGTATCCTTGCCACAGAGAAGGAAAGCCCACAGTCCTTGGTAGTGGGCCGCGTCGGTGGCACTGTATTATCCTCAAAGGTGTTTAGTTTGTCTGGAAGCAAGACGTCGGTGTCCGTGACATGGCTGATTTTCTTTTTGTAGTCCATGATTGTCTTTAGACCCTGCCACATACGTCTCGTGTCTGAGCCGTTGAATTGCGACTCCACTTTGTCCCTATACTGACATTATGCTTGTTTTATTGACTTGCGGAGGGAATAACTACACTGTTTGTATTCGGCCATAGTCCCGGTCATCTTTCCATGGTTGAATGCGGTGGTTCACGCTTTCAGTTTTGCACGAATGCCGCCATCTATCCACGGTTTCTGGTTAGGGTAGGTTTTAACAGTCACAGTGGGTACATCATCTCCTATGCACTTTCTTATAAACTCACTCACTGAATCAGCGTATAAATCTATATTATTCTCTGAGGCTACCAGGAACATGTCACAGGTACATCCTGTTTGAGTTTCTTCCTATAGGAGGGGAGAAGCAAAATGGAATCGTGGTCAGATTTGCCAAACGGAGGGTGGTGGTGGGCTTTGTATGCATCGTGGAAGTTAGAGTAGCGGTGATCCAGTGTTTTGCCAGCACGGGTACTACAAGCAATATGCTGATAGAATTTAGATAGCCTTATCCTCAAATTTTCTTTGTTTAAATCCCCAGCTACAATAAATGCAGCCTCCGGATATATGGTTTCCAGTTTGCATAGAGTCCAGTGAAGTTCTTGAGGGCTGCCGTGGTATCGGCTTGAGGGGGGATATACATGGCTGTGACAATAACCGTTGAGAGGAGGATGTGGTTGCTTGTGGAGGGAGAGCAGTATGGGTGGTAGGTAGATCATCCAAAGTGACACTGATTGGTTGCTCTAGCTCATCACCTCTTGACTAAAAGAAAGCTAGATTTAGAAATGAGTTCGACCTTGCTATAGTTCAACAGCTGAAAAGCCTTCATTAACATACTCCGAGATAACAAGACATTCTGTTGTCACTGAATGAAGTAGCCTACCCATCCCCATTTACAATTTCCTTTATCAATGAAATAAATGATACTATAGCACATTCAATGACATTATTATTGTAGACTACAGGCTACTCCTGTATCTACCTTGTACAATACCGTAATCATTGAATGACGTAGCGTACCCATCTACATTTACAATTTCATTTATCAATTATATAAATCATACAAGCACACGCAGTTACATTATTGTAGAATAGGCTACTCCTGTATGCACACTATATTAGGATACCGTTCTGATTTTATTGATCTTGTCAGGCATGATTTTAAGGTCTTTGATCGAAGCTGTATGTCGTACCTGGTTCCGTTCTTCAGTGAAAAGTAGGTATGTATCCCCCATTCAATTCAGTTTGAGTGTGAATGTGTAGGCCTAGTGACAGTGGAAAATAAACCCATAGCTCCTGAACACAATGGCATGTATTACAATGTAAAATATGTATATATCCTATAGCACCACGAGTGTATATTATCATTTACAATTTAATCCATCCATTAAATAAATAATACTAGCACATCAAATTACGTTATTGTACACTAGCCTACTCCCCTATCAACACAGTAAATAATATTGCCTACGTGCTTTCAACAATACGTTATCAACAAAAAGTAATTATTTTCAAATAAACCAAATTTCCTCAATCGGATCAAGGGCATCTTGGTAATTATTTTTAATGTCTCTAAGGAAACTATCTGGGGCAGACACTCTTGAAAATCGCATCTACCACTTGTAAAAAAAAATTAACTATTTCATATCTATCTATATATATGTGTATATATATATATTAAACTGCATTGTTTTCCAGAATGACTGGAAACTAGAGGTGGTCACAGACAACTACTTCCAGAACCAGACCTCTACTATAAGGAATCCATGCAATCTTCCGTGGAGAAGAAGCTGGAACAGCTCTACAACTGCTACAAAGGCAAGTGGGGGAAGTTCTGGAGGAATAGAGCACGCAGAGATTATGTGTGTCAAAGATTGTGTGTCTGTTATGGTTTCGTAAGTGTGTGTGTATTATGTATTTGTGGTGTTATGCATTGTATTGCTTATCTTGTTCACCAGAAGAGGAAATGTGTGTTTGTGGTCTCTCAGATCCCTACGATAGTGATTTCTGGACTGTGTGTGTTTATTTATATACACATATATTTCCACAGATCCCCAGGATGAGAATAAGATGAGAATAAGATTGCATCAACAGCAGTTCTGCGATGACCTCACCCTGGACCCGACCTGCATCAGAGTCCTGGTGGTGGAGTGGAAGTTCCGGGCCACCACCCAGTGCGAGTTCAGCAAGAAGGAGTTCCTTGACGGCAGGTCTGAACTGGGGTGAGCGCGTGGTGATGTCATCACTCTGCGACGCAGCTCAGTTTGGGGGCATGACAGTGTGATATTGGTTATAGCCAGAGCATGTTTTTGTGGGGTTGTTCGTGTGTATTCCCATGGTGGGGTGAGGTGCTATATTTTGACTAAGTCAACATTGGCATTATTAATACTGTGTCTTCATGTTTGGTATGAAGCCAAGTCAGCATAGGTTACCTCTGAGTCCTACGGAAACTTGTTTTTAAATGGATATTGAAAATGAGTGTTCTTATTGGACAACTTTCACTTCAAAAGGTTATCCTGTTTGTGCCCACAGAACATGGCCCTGGGGAACCCAAATGATGGGTAGTAGATCGTAGCACAAGAACAGTTTAGGAACCTCCTGGATTAGATGAGGTTTGTGTGTGGGTGTTTGTGGTATGCTTTTGATAGAGATATCCACTGACTTGCCCACTCTGTTTCTCTTCTCTCCAGGTGCGACAGCCCAGAGAAGCTGAAGGCTCTTCTTCCCAGATTAGAACAGGAGCTGAAAGACAGCGTCAAGTTCAAGGACTTCTACCAGTTCACGTTCAACTCTGGACAGAAGGGTTTAGGTAAGCACAGATGAGTTGGTTACATCATCAGTGTTCACAAGAGTTACTGTACTGTAGTTACATCAGTGTTCACAAGAGTTACTGTACTGTAGTTGCATCAGTGTTTCTCAACTCTGGTCCTGAGGACATCGAAGGGTGGTGCCCAGGCTTTTGTTTCAACCAAGTGAGAACACACCTGATTCAACTAAAGTGAGATAGCAAGGTGTGATTCTTGCTGTGTTTTAGATCTAGAGATGGCTGTGGCCTACTGGAACCTGGTACTGACAGATCATTTTAAGTTCCTGGGCCTCTGGAACAGTTTCCTATTGGTGAGTGAGTAATGCTATGCATCCCTATCTAACGTTACATTTGATGCTATTTGTTAGGTACATCCTGTGTCTTGTTTTCTACTGTGCAATTGTTGTGGAAATTCTTACACAGGGACACTCGAAGGCAATGTTAAATGAATCATTGTTTTTTGTCAGCTCGCTGGAGAGGTTCCAACCAACTTAATGCACCATAGTGAACGTCTGACAGAAGCTCTGCTGGGGCAGTCCCGGCAGTTGTCTTATAGACGGCTATACACAGACAAGTTACATTTGCATGATTTAGCATAATGAATGAATCATTACCATTTTATTTCATTCATGTGACCAACCAATACTGTTTCATAACATGTAACTGACCAATACCTCACGAGGCTTCTTCTCTCTAAGCTGACACCTTGAAACTGAGATATCTTGCGTTCTCAAAACTTGGTTCTGGGCGTACTGCCAAATTTCAGCTACTGATAGTGAGGATTCGTTCAGTCATTCACTTGCATGAACACAGAAATTGGTTCATAGAAAAGCACATAAATAGAACACAGAAATTAGTATTAAGAAAAGCACATGTATAAAATTTCTGGTTTTCTCGTGTTTTACGTAGGAACACCACAAAAGATCGAGTCCCAAAGACACATGGAACTTACTCTTGGATTTTGGCAACATAATCGCAGACGACATGTCAAATTACGACGAGGAGGGTGAGTTTAAAACCCTTGGTTACCTGGAGTGTATTTGGTAGGGCTCAGAGTAGTCATGGTTCATTGCTGTCTGCAAAAGTGCGGTGCAACATTGCCCTCAACTGAATATACACAATGGCAGAATGCAGTAGTCATCAACCCTGGACCTGGAAAGTTACTGAGTGGGAAGGCTTTTGTTCTAGCTCAGCACCAATACACCTGATTCAGCTTATCAAGGTTCTGATGAGCTGTAAATTAGATTAATCAGGTGATTCAGTACTGGGCCGAAACAAAAGCCTGCAGACCCTGTAGCTCTCCTGGACCAGGTTTGGTGACCACTGCTCTAGATGATCCAGAATGAAGTTGCTCTTAGACACTGATTTAAGGTCAGTTTGGCCTTTTCCCCAATGCTGACAGTTAAGTTGTAGAGAGAGCCTGCTTTTCTCAGATCTGTGCTAAGGGCAACTTCTACCTGGAGCAAGACAGTCAGTAAAATGCCCTCTAATCATATGTTTCCTTCCTGTCAGGGGCATGGCCAGTTCTCATAGACGACTTTGTGGAATTCGCCGGGCCGATCGTAACGGAATCCAAACGCAAAACCCACTAATAACAACCCAGCTCTTGGAAGAGGGGTAGAACTTTGTAGGATTTTTAAAATAATTTAAGAGAAAACAGTGAAACACTTGAAACCTGTGACACTGCACAATTATCAGGTAACCACCTATCAGGGAGGAGTGAGAGGAAAACACAGGAAATCAACTCTTGAGTTGTATTTTTGTTCTTGTTTGATGACAATCGCCATGTGCACGTTGCTAGCTGGTGACTCCAGCAGTACATGTCCCAGAGGCCTTGCGAATATCATTGTTCCAGACGATGCTCCCTTTGGAATCTCAGTATTCCAGGACAGAATAAGAGAAAAGGAGAGAGCTACATCCCTTGGCACAGCCACGGTCTCTCTCTCTCTTTCTGTCTTGGAGAAATGACGAAACATAGTCACAAATGAATGCACAGTAGAGCAGGGCTGCTCTTTCTGGACCGCAAAGGGCAGAAATACTATTATTTTCTACCTGGTCGTGTTGGGGGGGATTATATAAAATAACAAAATCAGGTCTTCAAGGGCTGCATTGTCTGCCGGCCAATTAATGACACAAATTGATGAATTAAATGCAAGGCATGGATTAAAAGCAGGACTGTGGCATTGCCGCAGGGAGTAGAGGTGCTGAGGGTGCTGGAAAATCAGAATACCATTTTTTTTGTAATAAAATATATTATAAAAATACATTTTAGTAGTGCACTGGGCCTTTACTAGTATTAGCAGACCGATATAGACGTCTGTAGCATGGGCAAAAAAAAAAATCAGTATCTCTGCTTTGGCAAAAAATGTAGTTGTATAATTAAGAACAGTATCTTGCAGGATTCAATAGTTGGAATTGTAAATTGTTGCCTTGTGCCTTTTTCTATGATTGTCATTCTAATGGAATCTAGAAATGAACAAAACCCTGTCCTCAAACATTTACATCAAAAGGTGAAGGGTTATGGGCAAACACACAAAACATCCACATCACATTAAATATTTTTCTTGATCAAATGACATGGAAAACAACCAGTTTTCGTGCGCATTAATTTACCATCCTTACAAACCACTTAATGTAAATGTACATTACTGTATTGTACATAGGCTGGTCATCTAGGTTTGTACCGGTAGACTTTCCATCACCAAGAAGAAAAACAATGACCAATACAGTAACTGAGTACATGGAGACATCAAGTGGTTTGTGAGGATGTGATGTGGCTCAGTTGGTAGAGAATAGCGTTTGCAATGCTAGAGTTGTGGCTTGGATTCCCATGGGGGACCAGTATAAGAAAAGTATGAAAATGTATGCACTCACTATGGTAAGTTGCTCTGGATAAGAGTCTATGGAAAAGGAATGAAATGAATAGTGTTCAAGAAATACGTTGCATTTGCAAAGTATTTCAAGAAACTGGAAAACATATCAAGCAAGTACTTTTTATATTCAGATTAACTGTTTTGTACAGAATTATCACACTGAAGTTACAAATGCTGGTAAACACTCAAATACATTTTGTTAAAAAATGTTCACAAAAGTAGAGTACTGGGCCTTTACTAGTCCTGTATTAGCGGACCAATCTAGACATCTTTAGCACCGGCAATTCCCCCCCCCCCCCCCACCCCCAAACTACTTTCTGCAGCTATGGACTGTGGCCCAAGAGGACCGTGAGTTGTGTACTTCTGCATTGCATCATTTCAACACTCCAAAGACAAAACCACCAAGCAATACTAGGGGGCGCTGTGTGTCCGTCCGCATGTTGAGAGAGAGAGAGCGCAATCTATTCTGAATTAATGCCTTTGTGAACAAGCAATATTTACACTTTGACATTCACTAGTCATACAGGTATGGTTAGTTTGGAAAGGAATGTTGAATAGACCATGTTTTGCTGTAATGTGATGACTCAGGCTCCTATAGGTTTTAGTGAAGTCTCTATTGCTATTACGAACATGTTTTAACGTTTCACCCTACTGAACACAATGTGGTGGAAAAAGTACCCAATTGTAATGCTTGAGTAGAAGTAAAGATATCTTTAATAGAAAATGACTCAAGTAAAAGTGAAAGTCACCCAGTAAAATACTACTTGAGTAAAAATCTAAATGTATATGTTTTTAAATATACTTAACTATCAAAAGTAAATGTAATTGATAAAATATAGAGTAGTATCAAAAGTAAAAAATATTTTCAAACCAGTCGGCACCATTTTTGTTTTTTTAAATGTATGGATAGTCTGGCACATAACACTCAGACATTCTTTACAAATTAATCATGTGTGTTTCGTGAGTCCGCCAGATCAGTTTTGTTTTTTGCTCTAGCACTACACAGCTGATTGAATTAATCAAAGCTTGATGATAAGTTGGTTATTTGAATCAGCTGTGTAGTGCCAGGGCAAAACAATAAACGTGCACCCGGTGGGGCACAGGACCGAGTTTGGGAGGGCTGCTACAGAGTATCACCAAATGAGTCATAATACCCATAAAACCTAGTGGTCAAACATGGAAAAGGTTCCAATCGTTTTTCCACCATACATTTTTCACTTTAAATGGACAATTCTGTGAACTGTCTTGTGCAAGTTTTAAATGGACACAATACCTGTTAGCAAAGGTGTCAGCTAGAGATGACATGCAGAAGCTTGCAGGGATTTATAGTTTTGCATGATGTCTACTTTGATGCTAATTAGCATTTTTGAATCAGAGTACATGGGGCTGAATATATTGATAAGTCACCTGGTCTGAGAGAGATTTACATGGTTATCAAAATGTCACGCCAGTGTAAGCCTACATGAAACACAGCCCTTATTCTAAGTGTTTCTAAAATCTCCTATGGGAAAATAATTTTACGGTGGAAAAATGATTGGAACCATTTTCCTGTTTCAAATCAAATCAAATTTTATTTGTCACATACACATGGTTAGCAGATGTTAATGCGAGTGTAGCGAAATGCTTGTGCTTCTTGTTCCGACAATGCAGTAATAACCAACAAGTAATCTAACTAACAATTCCTAAACTACTGTCTTATACACAGTGTAAGGGGATAAAGAATATGTACATAAGGATATATGAATGAGTGATGGTACAGAGCAGCATAGGCAAGATACAGTAGATGGTATCGAGTACAGTATATACATATGAGATGAGTATGTAAACAAAGTGGCATAGTTAAAGTGGCTAGTGATACATGTATTACATAAGGATGCAGTCGATGACATAGAGTACAGTATATACGTATGCATATGAGATGAATAATGTAGGGTAAGTAACATTATATAAGGTAGCATTGTTTAAAGTGGCTAGTGATATATTTACATAATTTCCCATCAATTCCCATTATTAAAGTGGCTGGAGTTGAGTCAGTGTCAGTGTGTTGGCAGCAGCCACTCAATGTTAGTGGTGGCTGTTTAACAGTCTGGTGGCCTTGAGATAGAAGCTGTTTTTCAGTCTCTCGGTCCCAGCTTTGATGCACCTGTACTGACCTCGCCTTCTGGATGATAGCGGGGTGAACAGGCAGTGGCTCGGGTGGTTGATGTCCTTGATGATCTTTATGGCCTTCCTGTAACATCGGGTGGTGTAGGTGTCCTGGAGGGCAGGTAGTTTGCCCCCGGTGATGCGTTGTGCAGACCTCACTACCCTCTGGAGAGCCTTACGGTTGTGGACGGAGCAGTTGCCATACCAGGTGGTGATACAGCCCGCCAGGATGCTCTCGATTGTGCATCTGTAGAAGTTTGAGTGCTTTTGGTGACAAGCCAAATTTCTTCAGCCTCCTGAGGTTGAAGAGGCACTGCTGCACCTTCTTCACGATGCTGTCTGTGTGAGTGGACCAATTCAGTTTGTCTGTGATGTGTATGCCGAGGAACTTAAAACTTGCTACTCTCTCCACTACTGTTCCATCAATGTGGATAGGGGGTGTTCCCTCTGCTGTTTCATCTCAATCATCTCCTTGGTTTTGTTGACGTTGAGTGTGAGGTTATTTTCCTGACACCACACTCCGAGGGCCCTCACCTCCTCCCTGTAGGCCGTCTCGTCGTTGTTGGTAATCAAGCCTACCACTGTTGTGTCGTCCGCAAACTTGATGATTGAGTTGGAGGTGTGCATGGCCACGCAGTCGTGGGTGAACAGGGAGTACAGGAGAGGGCTCAGAACGCACCCTTGTGGGGCCCCAGTGTTGAGGATCAGCGGGGAGGAGATGTTGTTACCTACCCTCACCACCTGGGGGCGGCCCGTCCGGAAGTCCAGTACCCAGTTGCACAGGGCGGGGTCAAGACCCAGGGTCTCGAGCTTGATGACGAGCTTGGAGGGTACTATGGTGTTGAATGCCGAGCTGTAGTCGATGAACAGCATTCTCACATAGGTATTCCTCTTGTCCAGATGGGTTAGGGCAGTGTGCAGTGTGGTTGAGATTGCATCGTCTGTGGACCTATTTGGGCGTTAAGCAAATTGGAGTGGGTCTAGGGTGTCAGGTAGGGTGGAGGTGATATGGTCCTTGACTAGTCTCTCAAAGCACTTCATGATGATGGAAGTGAGTGCTACGGGGCGGTAGTCGTTTAGCTCAGTTACCTTAGCTTTCTTGGGAACAGGAACAATGGTGGCCCTCTTGAAGCATGTGGGAACAGCAGACTGGTATAGGGATTGATTGAATATGTCCGTAAACACACCAGCCAGCTGGTCTGCGCATGCTCTGAGGGCGCGGCTGGGGATGCCGTCTGGGCCTGCAGCCTTGCGAGGGTTAACTCGTTTAAATGTTTTACTCACCTCGGCTGCAGTGAAGGAGAGACCGCATGTTTCCATTGCAGGTCGTGTCAGTGGCACTGTATTGTCCTCAAAGCGGGCAAAAAAGTTATTTAGTCTGCCTGGGAGCAAGACATCCTGGTCCGTGACTGGGCTGGATTGACTGCTAGGTTTTATGGGTATTATGACACCTACACACTCTATGGTGCTCTATGGAAGCGTGGAAAGTAGGCCAGTCTTTTGTGTGTAAATCCATAACATTAACATAAAGGCTCATCACTGGCATCGGTTGTTAACAGGATGGAACGCGAAACAAGCACTCTATTTAGACAACAACAAAAAGTCTCACCTGATCGCAGTTGCCACTTTAAAGCTTGTGATGTTCAAACGCCCTCGAGATCACACAATAGATAGGCCTAGAGTAGTGAATTACAGCAGTAGACTTTAGGCCTACGGTATAGGTTGAATGTAGAATTTACTGAAGTTATCCATTTACCTGAGGTATTAGTATTTTATGGATCCCCAGTAGTTCCTGCCAAAGCAGCAGCTACTCTTCCTGGCGTCCAGCAAAATTAAGAGTTTATACAATTTTAAAAACATTACAATACATTCACAGATTTCACAACACACTGTGTCCTTAGGCCCCTAGTCGACCACTACCACATATCTACAGTACTAAATCCATGTGTATGTGTGTGTATAGTGCATATGTTATCGTGTGTGTGTATGAATGTGTCTGTGTTTGTGTTGCTTCACAGTCCCCGCTGTTCCATCAGGTGTTTTTTTATCTGTTTTTTAAATCTAATTTTACTGCTTGCGTCAGTTACTTGATGTGGAATAGAGTTCCATGTAGTCATGGCTCTATGTAGTACTGTGGAATAGAGTTCCATGTAGTCATGGCTCTATGTAGTACTGTGTGCCTCCAATAGTCTGTTCTGGACTTTGGGACTGTGAAGAGACCTCTTGTGGCATGTCTTGTGTGGTATGCATGGGTGTCCGAGCTGTGTGACAGTAGTTTAGACAGACAGCTCAGTGCATTCAACATGTCAATACCTCTCATAAATAAAAGTAGTGATGTCATCCCTAAGTTTGCTTATCTTGCCAATGAAAAAGTCATTAAAGTAGTTGGCAATATCAGTGGGATTTGTGATGAATAAGCCATCTGATTCAATGAATGAAGGAGCCGAGTTGACTTTTTTCCCAAAAATGTAGTTTAAGGTGCCCCAAAACTTTAAAAAATAATTCTTTACATAATTTATTTGTTTCATAGTATAGTTTATTTGTATTTAGTTTAGTCTCATGATTTATTAATTTGCAGTATGTTTGCCAATCAGTTGGGCCGCCAGACTTAATTGCCATACCTTTTGCCTCATCCCTCTCAACCATATAATTTTTCAATTCCTCATCAATCCAAGGGGATTTAACAGTTTTTACAATAATTGTCTTAATGGGTGTGTGCTTACTAGTAACTGGAATGGGCAATTTCATAAATGTGTCAAGTGCAGCGTGTGGATGCTCCTCATTAACGATATCATAACCGCCATCGATAAAAGACAGTACTGTGCAGCCATCTTCATCGACCTTGCCAAGGCTTTCGACTCTGTCAATCACCACATTCTTATCGGTAGACTCCACAGCCTTGGTTTCTCTAATGACTGTCTTGCCTGGTTCACTAATTACTTCTCAGATAGAGTTCGGTGTGTCAAATCGGAGGGCATGTTGTCCGGACCTCTGGCAGTCTCTATGGAGGTGCCACAGGGTTCAATTCTCTGGCCGACTCTTTTCTCTGTATATATCAATGATGCCCTCTTGCTGCTGGGGATTCTCTGATCCACCTCTACGCAGATGACACCATTCTGTATACTTCTGGCCCTTCTTTGGACAATGTGTTAACAAATCTCCAAACGAGCTTCAATGCCATACAACACTCCTTCCGTGGCCTCCAACTGCTCTTAAATGCTAATAAAATGAAGTGCATGCTCTTCAACCGATCGCTGCCCACACCTGCCCGCCCGACTAGCATCACTACTCTGGACAGTTCTGACTTAGAACATGTGGACAACTACAAATACCTAGGTGTCTGGCTAAACTGTAAACTCTCCTTCCAGACTCATATTATCATCTCCAATCCAAAGTTAAATCTAGAATCCGCTTCCTGTTTCGCAACAACCTGTATGCTCTCGTTGGCTGCTCTTTGCTACATATTCGTCGCCAAACCCACTGGCTCCAGGTTATCGATAAGTCTTTGCTATGTAAAGCCCCGCCTTATCTCAGCTCACTGGTCACCATAGCAACACCCACCCGTAGCATGCGCTCCAGCAGGTATATTTCACTGGTCATCCCCAAAGCCAACATTGCCTTTGGCCACCATTCCTTCCAGTTCTCTGCTGCCAGTGACTGGAACAATTGCAAAAATCACTGAAGTTGAAGACTTATATCTCCCTCACTAGCTTTAAGCGTCAGCTGTCAGAGCAGCTTACCGATCGCTGCAGCTGTACACAGCCCATGTCTAAATAGCCCATCCTACCAACTACCTACCTCATCCCCATTTAGGTTTTTCTGCTCTTTTGCACACCAGTATTTCTACTTGCACATCCTCATCTGCAAATACTGTATATCACTCCAGTGTAAATTGCTAAATTGTAATTACTTTGCCACTCGGCCTTACCTCCTTACTTCATTTGCACACACTGCATACAGATTTTTCTATTGTGTTATTGACTGTATGTTTGTTTATTCCATGTGTTTTTGTCGCACTGCTTTGCTTTATCTTGACCAGGTCGCAGTTGTAAATGAGAACTTGTTCTCAACTGGCCTACCTGATTCAATAAAGGTGACATAAATAATTACACACCTCAGACCAACAAATATTATTTACATCATCAACATATGAATCACTGCAAAACTTCTTGTATGACCTCTTATACACTATATTAGGCCCAGCCTTTGGAACTTTGGTTTTCCTAGATATGGCTATTATATTGTGATCACCACATCTTATGGATTTGTATACTGCTTTAAAGCTAATTTCTGCAGCTTTAGTAAAGATGTGATCCATACATGTTGATGATTTAATTAATGTCTTGTTTGTAACTACCCTGGTTAGATTGACTGACGACCTGAACCAGGTTGGAGGCACTGGTTAGAGTTTGACATTTTTTCTTGAGTGGGCAGCTTGATGAGAGCCAGTCAATATTTAAATCACCCAGAAAATATACTTCTCTGTTGATATCACATACATTATCAAGCATTTCACACATGTTATCCAGATACTGACTGTTAGCAAATGGTGGTCTATATATAGCAGCTTCCCACCAGAATGGGCTTTAGGTGAGGCAGATGAACCTGAAGCCATATTACTTCAACAGTATGTAACATTAGATTGTCTCTAAGCTTTACAGGAACATGGTTCTGAATATAGAACGCAACACCGCCTCCGTTGGCAGTTCTGTCTTTTCGGTAGATTATATAACCATGTATTGCTACCACTGTATCATTAAACGTATTATCTAAGTGAGTTTCAGAGATAGTCAGAATATAAATGTCATCTGTTACTAACAAGTTATTGACTTCCTGGACCTTGTTTCTCAGGCTGCATGTTAATATGAATATTTTTACCACTTTTCTGGGGGTTTTGATTGTTTTTAATGCTTTAATGCTTTACAGCTTATCAGAAGTAGACTTACTCATGTTATTTCTATTGGATGTAATAGTACAGGGTGAGCTGCACAAAGTGGTCTTCCTACTAGGGTACACCGCCTTAATGCTAACAGTGTAACTCTGATTCATAGGCTCATGCAATTAGGTGCACATAAATTAAGTTACTTACATTGTGTTTGCCAATGCCCCTAAGATCATATACATTTGATGCAGCATTATGACGACTCACTGTCACAACGGTAGGGATTAACTGAGCTGGTCTTGGCTCATCTTGGATCGGGGCTCCTGAGTGGTGCAGTGGACTGAGGCACTGCATCTCAGTGCTTGAGGTGTCACTACAGACACCCTGGTTCAAAATCAGGCTGTATCACTACTGGCCGTGATTGGGAGTTGAGGTAGTGGCCATCACAAAGCCCTGACCTCAATCCTATAGAAAATTTGTGAGCAGAACTGAAAAAGTGTGCGTGAGCAGGGAGGCCTACAAACCTGACTCAGTTGCACCAGCTCTGTCAGGAGGAATGGGCCAAATTTCACCCAACTTATTGTCGGAAGCTTGTGGAAAGCTACCCAAAACGTTTGACCCAAGTTAAACAATTTAAAGGCAATGCTACCAAATACTAACTGAGTGTATGTAAACTTCTGACCCACTGGGAATGTGATGAAAGAAATAAAAGCTGAAATAAATCATTCTCTCTACTATTATTCTGACATTTCACATTCTTAAAATAAAGTGGTGATCCTAACTGACCTAAGACAGGAAATGTTTACTAGGATTAATTGTTAGGAATTGTGAAAAACTGAGTTTAAATGTATTTGGCTAAGGTGTATGTAAACTTCCGACTTCAACTGTATCTGATTTTGTTAGAAAGCTGTATTAATCTAACTGCACTGTCCAATTTACTGTAGCTATTACAGTGAAATAATACCATGCTATTGTTTGAGGAGAGTGCACAGTTATGAACTTAAAGTTATTAAGATACCAATTAGGCACATTTGGGCAGTCCTGATTCAAAAGTTTGAACATAAATGCAATGGTTCATTTGGATCAGTCTAAAACTTTGCACATACACTGTTTGCGCCTGGGATGGAATAATACTTTCTCTTGCATTTCAAAGATGATGGGGGGAGAAAAAAATGTCTTTGTATTATCATTTACCAGATCTAATGTGTTATATTCTCCTACATTCATTTCACATTTCCACAAACTTCAAAGTGTTTCCTTTCAAATTAAATGTGAAATTAAATTAAAGCATTTCGCTGCACTGGCAATAACATCTGCTAACCATGTGTATGTGACCAATAAAATTTGATGAATATGCATATCCTTGCTTCAGTACCTGAGCTACAGGCAGTTAGATTTTGGGTAAAATCAGTGGCTAAACTGACAACGGAGTGAAGAGCAGAAATCTCAACTAGCAAGCAAGTCGCAGCAATGAAGAATGTAGTGTGTGCGCGTTCAAGCGAAGGGGGGAATTCTGGCAGGGGGAGATTTTAGGCACGACACCGGTCTCTCAGGCAGCCTCGCGGTCTGATGAGGGTGGGAGATCCGAGGATCTGAACCCGAGGTAGATGCCACCGGAGAGGGAGAACCGAGCACAAAGACGCAGGTACCTCCGAATCCGATCTTGAATGTGAAGCCCCCAAGGAAGAAGGTGCCGGAACGGCAAAGCTGTTTCTGGTCTTTGTCAGATCCGGGTTCAACATCTCCATGGAGACCTCCGTTGGCAGAGGACGCTTTCTTCGACTTCCACGGCGAGTGACGTACATCCATGGCTGGTTGGTTGGGTCGAGAACGGCTCCGTTCTCCAGGGAAGGGGGAGACCCCTTCAGGGATGGAACCCTGCAGAGCACCGGCCAGTCGGCTGTATAGAGCCGACACGGCGGCGAAACCTCCACCAGATCAGTGCTGCGTTCGGCAACTGGGTTGGAAGAAAGATAAAAACTAGGCGGGCGTGTGTTCCCCAGTAGCTTGTGTATGTTTGCTACTTGCTTGTTACGAGAAGCCACTTCGCTCCTGTAGTCCTCCATAAGCAAGCAGTTGCTACATTGCAAGTCAGCGCGGTCCACATTGACCCGGAACAAAGCAAAGTAAACACGGTTCCCGCAGCGCTATAAACGTTCAATAGTGGCCTGCATTTGATACCTCCGAGCCAGCTACCGCAGTGTCTCTCCCCCTATGCGGTCTGGCAGTTACATTGATTTCTAATGTAACTGCGCGCTATTGAAGTTGGTGGATCAGACCATCTACTAATGGGGTGCGTTTTCACATGTTACGGTCAATTCGGAGGAGTTCACGCTATGGAGAGTGAAACGAACGGAAACATCTCTTCCCAGCTTCACCTGAACAACCGCATTAACGCGAATGACAGGTAACGCGTATATTTCCATGTGTCTTGTAAATAATATTTTAATTACAGCCGACCTATGTATGATGACCACCTAAATATAGACAATATACCACGGGTGTGACGCAAAAATACTTGTTTTACTGTTCTAATTATGTTGGTAACAAGTTTATAACGCCTGCAAGGCACCTCTGGGTAATGATCAAAACAAATTACATATTTATCTTTTAGGGATGTTTGACCTCTCTCGGGATCTTTCCTCGTTTGGCTTGGTTTTTGCTCTAATCAGCTTGTCTCGGGTTGTAATTTCACACGGGTCGATTCAACAGCATATTTTCTGATCCTATAGCTAGCTACCTGTCACAGAAATCCTTACCAACCACCTAGTCTGGGTTATTGTAGCTAAGGCTTGGCCAATGTCAGGTCATCTGACCATCACTGTGCTATTACAGGCTGTGATCAATACAGTCTGCTGGGTCTGAAATGTGGGTCATATAGATCTGAATGATCCATAGTTATTTAATTGTGTGTGTCTCTTTCCGGACTGACCCTGTCTCTATAGGGTTGACACCTATGGGTTTGAGAAGCCTGAGGGTTATGAATCCTATGAGGAGATGATGGCTCAATATGTAGCCGTTCTCACCAGGCAGTCTGTCAAGTGGTCCAAACTCCTGCAGGGGAAAGTCCACGTGGAAAATAACCTGAAGGGTGAGACACACACACACACACAGAGCGAGAGGGAGAAACACAGGTTTACATTTGAGTTAGCAGACACTCTTATCCAGCGCAACTTACAGTAGTGAGTGCGTACATAAAAAAAATTTTTTTTTTTAAATAAAACATTTTGGGCTTTAGTCATGGTTTCGGTTCCCTTAGTGAAGCGGTATGTGCGTAAGGGTGTGCCCAACGAGTACCGAGCCCAGATCTGGATGGCAGCCAGCGGAGCCCAGGAACACCTGGAGAAGAACCCGGGGTACTACCACTCTCTGCTGGGCACCGAGCAGCAGCACGACGCCAAGCTGGAGGAGACAGTCCGCATAGGTAGTGTAACTATATTCACATGATTGTAATCACCTCTACTTAACTCAGCTCACCTGCCATGGATGCATCTGGAACATGTTCATTAGGGCACGTAATATAAAATGTTTTATAGTGTTTTGCAACAGAAAACAGAAATGAGTGCTTTTGAGGTCCATGTTACTGTCAATTTTCTTCAGTTTTGTTCCCTGATGATCAAGACCCTGATGATTCCTTTATGATTGGTTGATGGTTGAGTGTCCTGTCTTGGTAGACATGCACAGGACATTCCCCGAAAACGTGCAGTTCCGGAAGAGCTCTGAGCCCTGTCTGCAGAAGGCCCTGTACAATGTGCTGCTGGCATACGGACACCACAACCAGGTTGTGGGATACTGCCAGGTACTGGGCCTTATATCAAATCAAATGTTATTCCTCACATGCACGTGTTTAGCAGATGTTATTACAGGTGTAGTGAAATGCATGTGCTTCTAGCTCCGACAGTGCAGCAATATCTAACAAGTAATATCTAACAATTACACAACTTACACCCAATACACACAAATCTAGTAAAGGACTGGAATTAAGAATATTTAAATATTTGGACGAGCGATGTCAGAGCGGCATAGACTAAGATACAGTATATGAGATGGGTAATGCAAAATATGTAGACATGATTAAAGTGACTAGTGTTCCGTTTATTAAAGTGGCCAGTGATTTCAAGTCTATGTGCTAGTGATGACAACACTATACTATAAACCAGGGTTCTAACACCCTGTTCCTGGAGAGCTAACCTCCTGTAGGTTTTAACACCAACCGTCTTCCTAGAGAGCTACCATCCTGTAGTTTTTCACTCCAACCCCAGTTGTGACTAACCGAATTGGGCTTATCAACCAGCTAATTACTAGAATCAGGGGCACTCGATTAGGGTTGGAGTGAAAACCTACAGGAAGGTAACATTCCAGTAACATGGTTGGAGAGCCGCTCCTGGTATAAATCATCTGTTAACTGAGTGGATTTCACTTGTCTCCTGTGTCTGACTAACCTTGTGTGTGTTGTACGTCTACTGTCGCCTCTTCTGTTTGTGCCTGTTCTGTCCCCAGCCATAACTGCTTATACCTCACCTGTTCTCTATAGTGTGTGTGTGTGTGTGTGTGTGTGTGTGTGTGTGTGTGTGTGTGTGTGTGCGTGCGTGCGTGCGTGCGTGTGTGTGAAGGGAGTTATAGTTTCTCTCTCTATTCTAGGGTATGAATTTCATTGCAGGCTACCTCATCATCATCACTAAGGATGAAGAGAAGTCCTTCTGGCTGATGGATGCTTTATTGGGAAGAATACTCCCCGGTTAGTACCACACACTCCTGTTGTGTCTGTCTGCTTGTCTGCTCGTCTGTGTTTGTATGTCTGTGTGCATAAGTGGTTGTGTGAAGAGGGTGTGTGTGTGGTGAGGTGTTATTAGTTTTAAATATTGTGTGTAAACAGTGATAACACCAAGTAAAACTGAGATCATAACTTAAAACAAAAATATTCATTAACAAACTTCTTATAGCTTATTAGACACATTTCCACTTCCTGAACACATTCAGGGCCTTCAGAAAGTATTCACACCCCTTGACTTATTCCACATTTTGTTGTTGCAGCCTGAATTCAAAATGGATTAAATATAATTATTTCTTCTCACCCATCTACACACAATACCCTATAATGACAAAGTGAAAACATGTATTTAGACATTTTTGCTAATTTATTCACAATAAAATACAGAAATATCAAATGTATATCAGTATTCACACCCCTGAGTCAATACTTTGCAGAAGCTCCTTTGGTGACAATTACAGCTTTGAGTCATCTTGGGTATGTCTGTGTCAGCTTTGAGTCATCTTGGGTATGTCTGTGTCAGCTTTGAGTCATCTTGGGTATGTCTGTGTCAGCTTTGAGTCATCTTGGGTATGTCTGTCAGCTTTGAGTCATCTTGGGTATGTCTGTATCAGCTTTGAGTCATCTTGGGTATGTCTGTAACAGCTTTGAGTCATCTTGGGTACGTCTGTATCAGCTTTGAGTCATCTTGGGTACGTCTGTGTCAGCTTTGAGTCATCTTGGGTATGTCTGTGTCAGCTTTGAGTCATCTTGGGTATGTCTGTGTCAGCTTTGAGTCATCTTGGGTATGTCTGTGTCAGCTTTGAGTCATCTTGGGTATGTCTGTGTCAGCTTTGAGTCATCTTGGGTATGTCTGTGTCAGCTTTGAGTCATCTTGGGTATGTCTGTGTCAGCTTTGAGTCATCTTGGGTATGTCTGTGTCAGCTTTGAGTCATCTTGGGTATGTCTGTGTCAGCTTTGAGTCATCTTGGGTATGTCTGTGTCAGCTTTGAGTCATCTTGGGTATGTCTGTGTCAGCTTTGAGTCATCTTGGGTATGTCTGTATCAGCTTTGCACATCTGGATTTGGGGATTTTCTACTATTCTTCCTTGCAGATATTTTTGTATTCAAGTCTGGGCTTTGGCTGGGCCACACAAGGACTTTCACATTCTTGTTCTGAACCCATTCCAATGTTGCTTTAGCTGTATGCTTAAGGTCATTGTCCTGTTGGAGCGTAAATCTTCGCCCCCAGTCTAAAGTCGTTTACACTCTGTATCAGGTTCTCATCAGGGATTTGCCTGTATCTGGCTCCATTCATTGTTTCCTCTATCCTTGCCAGTGTCCCAGTCCCTGTTGCTGAAAAGCATCCCTATATCATGATGCTGCCACCACCATGCTTCACGGTAGGGATGGTGTTAGATGGGTGATGAGCTGTGCATGGTTGTCTCCAGACATAGCACTTTGCATTCAGGCCAAAGAGTTACATTTTTCCTCAGACCACAGAATCTTGTGCCTTGTGATCTCAGTCTGTCATGTGCCTTGTGATCTCAGTCTGTCATGTGCCTTGTGATCTCAGTCTGTCATGTGCCTTGTGATCTCAGTCTGTCATCTCAGTCTGTCATGTGCCTTGTGATCTCAGTCTGTCATGTGCCTTGTGATCTCAGTCTGTCATGTGCCTTGTGATCTCAGTCTGCCATGTGCCTTGTGATCTCAGTCTGTCATGTGCCTTGTGATCTCAGTCTGTCATGTGCCTTGTTCGCAGGAGCGGCTTCCGTCTGGCCACTCTCCCATAAAGCCCAGATTGGTTGAAGTGCTGTAGAGACTGTTGTCCTTCTGGCAGGTTCTCCCAGTACCCATCTACCAATAGGGGCACTTCTTTGCAAGCCATTGGAAAACCTCCCTGTTCTTTGTGGTTAAATCTGAGTTTGAAATTCACTGCTCGACTGGGACCTTACAGATAATTGTATGTGTGGGGTACAGAAATGAGGTATTGTAGTCATTCAAAAATCTGGTTAAACACTATTATTGCACACTGAGTGAGTCCATGCAACTTGCGACTTCTTAAGAAATTTTTACTCCTGAACTTATTTAGGCTTGCCATAACAAAGGAGTTTTGAATACTTATTGACTTAAGCTTTTATTTTTATTTTTTATTAATTTGTAAACATTTCAAAATTCATAATTCTACTTTGACATTATGGGGGTATTGTGTGTAGGTCAGTGACACAAAAATCACAATAAAATGTTACATTCGGCCTGTAACACAACAAAATGTGGACCAAGTCAAAAGGTGTAACTACTTCCTGAAGCCACTGTACATACAGTAGTTGTAGACCTATTTGTTTGTGGAAGGCTCTATTGCTGTGTGCTTCTGTGCAAAAGCACCATGATCACGTGGCTTGTAGGAAGACCCTGTTTGTTGTTGGTTTGTCAAGCTCACATTACAAGAATAATAACCACAGGATGTTTCTCAGGATATACAGTGGGGCAAAAAAGTATTTAGTCAGCCACCAATTGTGCAAGTTCAAACAGGTGTCATTAATACAGGTAACGAGTGGAGGACAGAGGAGCCTCTTAAAGAAGAAGTTACAGGTCTGTGAGAGCCAGAAATCTTGCTTGTTTGTAGGTGACCAAATACTTATTTTCCACCATAATTTGCAAATAAATTCATTAAAAATCCTACAATGTGATTTTCTGGAATTTTTTGTTCTCATTTTGTCTGTCATAGTTGAAGTGTACCTGCAGGCCTCTCTCATCTTTTTAAGTGGGAGAACTTTCACAATTGGTGGCTGACTAAATACTTTTTTGCCCCACTGTATTCCATTTATGTACCACACACACACCTTTACACTCATCATATGCTGCTACAGTTTTTAATCTATTATCTATCCTGATGCCTAGTCACTTTACCCTGCCTTCATGTACACAATCAAACCTCAAATACCTTATTATTATCTATCCTGATGTCTAGTCACTTTACCCTGCCTTCATGTACATATCTACCTCAAATACCTTATTATTATCTATCCTGATGTCTAGTCACTTTACCCTGCCTTCATGTACATATCTACCTCAAATACCTTATTATTATCTATCCTGATGTCTAGTCACTTTACCCTGCCTTCATGCCTTCATGTACATATCTACCTCAAATACCTTATTATTATCTATCCTGATGTCTAGTCACTTTACCCTGCCTTCATGTACATATCTATCTCAAATACCTTATTATCTATCCTGATGCCTAGTCACTTTACCCTGCCTTCATGTACATATCTATCTCAAATACCTTATTATCTATCCTGATGCCTAGTCACTTTACCCTGCCTTCATGTACATGTCTACCTCAAATACCTCATACCCCTGCACATTGATCTGGTACTTCCTGTATACAGCTCCATTCTTGTGTATTTTATTCCTTGTGTTAATATATTTATTTTTATTATATTGTTTTAACTCTGCATCATTGGGAAGGGCTATAGAGTGTACACCCATTGTATTCAGTGCATGTGACAAATAAAATTTGATTTTACACACACACACACACACACACACACACACACACACACACACAACCTCATCTCACACAAACAGAACGGAATTAACCTGAGCTGTCCATGTTGTTGTAGACTACTACAGCCCGGCTATGCTGGGGTTGAAGACGGACCAGGAGGTGTTGGGGGAGCTGGTAAGGGTCAAAGCCCCAGCCGTGTGGCAGACCATGGTCCAACACAACGTCATGTGGACCTTGGTGGTCTCCCAATGGTTCATCTGCCTCTACATCGACGTTCTGCCTGTAGAGGTGAGGGTCTGGGGGGTGGGGGTGTTTCTGTGTGCTTGTTGACACAGGACCCAGACTGAAATACTGTCATCACCACCCTCTGTAAAATAACGATTATCTTTGTCTTTCCCACATCTCTCTTCTTCCCAAGACAGTTCTGCGGATCTGGGATTGCCTGTTTTACGAGGGTTCTAAGATCCTGTTCCGCGTGGCCTTGACTCTGATTCGCCACCACCAGGCTGAGATCCTGCAGGCCCGCTCCATGGTCGAGGTGTGTGAGTGCTTCAAACTGATCACTCAGGGAGCCTTTACATACGACTGCCACACCTTCATGCAGGTAAGGTTCTCCAAAAGAGAAAAGTAACCTTAGGCACAGATCTAGGGTCTGGGATTAGTGTATATTGGTAACTTAATATGTTCCACAAACAGTTTACTAACTCTTCTTCCTGATATTGACAGGAAGGCCTACTTTCTCTTCTTCCTGATTGACAGGAAATCCTCCTTTCTCTTGTTCCTGATATTGACAGGAAATCTTCAGGGAACCAGGAAGTCTCTCCATGGCAACCATCACTAAGCTGCGGAAGACGTACAGAGAGCGTATCGTGGCGGAGGAGACCAGACTCTGCCCCTGACCACCACTAATAACCTCCCTAAAGCAATCGCCTTGCGGTTCGCCTGGCCGTGTTCCAGGTAATTTTTGTTGACGCTAAAAAGATTATTAGATCTCACAATCCCTGGGGAAATGTGTAATATCTCAGGAACCATATCATGACATCTGAGGTGCTAAAATGGTCTGAGCGATTGTAGTACCCCATCTAACTGAATATTATTTATTTGTTCTCAGGTAGCAATTCTTTGCATTGTAAAAAGCTAACTAATTTTCCTGTGGAAGGATCTTAGGAACAATAGGTTGGGGTTTGTTAGAGTGGAGTTTCTTTTTAAATATTTTTTTGAACCTTTATTTAGTCCAGTTAAGAACAAATTCTTATTTTACAATGACAGCCTACCGGGGAACAGTGGGTTAACTGCCTTGTTCAGGGTCAGAATGACTCAGCTCAGGGATTCGATCCCGCAACCTTTTGGTTACTGTCCCAATGCTCTGACCACTAGGCTACCTGCCGACCCCAATATGTAAGCATAGGCTTGTTGGGTTGAAGATAATGAGGTGTCACCTCTGAAATGAAGTCACGGGCTGTAGTCCACTCCTCCACGAAGTGTACACTCCCACCCAGGACTCGTCTAGGAAAATAAATTCCAGCCTATACTTACACCATCCAAATGCTTTAAATCCACGAACAAGTGCATTCTTAGGCCCGAATCCTAACTTGATCTGTGCATGTATGTTTCTGCGCTAATCTTCCATTGAATGCATGAATTATGCTTGTTCTATCATACCTCTATAGATTTTGACTTTAGGGTAAAAGGTTTTGGAATTGGACCTTTTTACTGTTTTGCCACAATAAAGGACTGCTCCCTGACAATTACCTTTGTAGATGAAGTTAGTTACTGTCGGTTTAAAATGTGAGGATTTAAACAATGTATTGCTTTGTTCCAAAGCCGTAGCCATGGAGTCAACATTGGGGGGGACCAAATCTGCTGCCCCCCCCCCCCAGAAAAAAATCTAAATTTGAAAACAAATTTCCTGACATTCTAAAATATATTTTTTACAATTCACTTGCACATGGGATTAACTTTTTATATATTTTTTTACAATAAGGTTGAATAGTGTATTGTATTACATCGCTCTGTTATTCTTTACCAAATGTTCTTTTATTTTATTTCACCTTTATTTAACCAGGTAGGTTAGTTGTGAACAAGTTCTCATTTACAACTGTGACCTGGCCAACATAAAGCAAAGCCGTGCGACACAAACAACACAGAGTTACACAAAACAAACGTACAGTCAATAACACAGTATATGCAAATGGCATAAGGAGGTAAGGCAATAAATAGGCCATAGTAGCAAGTAATTAAAATTGAGCAAATTAACACTGAAGTGATAGACGTGCAGATGATGTGCAAGTAGAAATACTGGTGTGCAAAAGAGCAGAGAAGTTAAAAAAAATGGGGTTGAGGTAGGTGATTAGATGGGCTGTGTGCAGCTGCAGCAATCGGTTAGCTGCTCAGATAGCTGATGTTTAAAGTTGGTGAGGGAAATGTAAGTCTCCAGCTTTTGTGAGTTTTGCAATTCGTTCCAGTCATTGGCAGCATAGAACTGGAAGGAAAGGCAGCCAAATTAAGTGTTGGCTTTGGGGATGACCCGTGAGATATACCTGCTGGAGCGCGTGCTATGTGTGGGTGTTGTTATCGTGACCAGTGAGCTGAGATAAGGCGAAGCTTTACCTAGCAAAGATTTCTAGATGACCTGGAGCCAGTAGGTCTGCGACGAATATGTAGCGAGGGCCAGCCGATTAGAGCATACAGGTCGCAGTGGTGGGTGGTATATGGGGCTTTGGTGACAAAACGGATGGCACTGTGATAGACTGCATCCAGTTTGCTGATTAGATTGTTGGAGGCTATTTCGTAAATGACATAGCCGAAGTCGAGGATCGGTAGGATAGTCAGTTTTATGAGGGTATGTTTGGCGGCGTGAGTCAAGGAGGGTTTGTTGCGGAATAGAAAGCCGATTCTAGATTTAATTTTGGATTGGAGATGTTTAATATGAGTCTAGAATGAGAGTTTACAGTCTAACCAGATACCTAGGTATTTGTAGTTGTCCACATATTCTAAGTCAGAACCGTCCAGAGTAGTGATGCTAGTCGGGCGGGCGGGTGCTGGCAGCGAACGGTTGAAAATCATGCATTTAGTTTTACTAGCATTTAAGAGCAGTTGGAAGCCACGGAAGGAGTGTTGTATGGCATTGAAGCTCATTTGGAGATTTGTTAACACAGTGTCCAAAGGGACAGATGTATAGAGAATGGTGTCGTCTGCGTAGAGGTGGATCAGGGAATCACCAGCAGAAAGAGCGGCATCGTTGATATATACAAAGAAAAGAGTCGACCCAAGAATTGAACCCTGTGGCACCCCCATAGAGACTGCCAGAGGTCCGGACAACAGGCCCTCAGATTTTACACACTGAACTCTATCAGAGAAGTAGTTGGTGAACCAGGCGAGGCAGTCATTTGAGAAACCAAGGCTGTGGAGTCTACCGATAAGAATGTGGTGATTGACAGTGTCGAAAGCCTTGGCCAGGTCGATGAAGATGGCAACACAGTACAATCTTTTATCGATGGCGGTTATGATATCGTTTAGTACCTTGAGCGTGGCTGAGGTGTACCCGTGACCAGCTCGGAAACCGGATTACATAGCGGAGAAGGTACGGTGGGATTCAAATGGTCAGTGATCTGTTTAACTTGGCTTTCAAAGACTTTAGAAAGGCAGGGCAGGATGGATAATAAGTCTATAACACTTTGGGTCTAGAGTGCCACCCCCTTTGAAGTGGGGGATGACTGCGGCAGCTTTCCCATCTTTAGGGATCTCGGACGAAACGAAAGAGGTTGAACAGACTAGTAATAGGGATTGCAACAATGGCAGAGGATAATTTTAGAAAAAGAGGGTCCAGATTGTCTAGCCCAGCTGATTTGTACAGGTCCAGGTTTAGCAGCTCTTTCAGAACATCTGGATTTGGGTGAAGGAGAAGCTGGGGAGGCTTGGGCAAGTAGCTGCGGGGGGGGGGGGGAGCTGTTGGCCGGGGTTGGGATAGCCAGGAGGAAAGCATGGCCAGCCGTAGAAAAATGCTTTTTGAAATTCTCAATTATCATGGATTTATCAGTGGTGACAGTGTTACCCTGCCTCAGTGCAGTGGGCAGCTGGGAGGAGGTGTTCTTGTTCTCAATGGACTTTACAGTGTCCCAAAACGTTTTGGCATTAGAGCTACAGGATGCAAATTTCTGTTTGAAAAAGCTAGCCTTTGCTTTCCTGACTGACTGTGAGTATTGGTTCCTGACTTCCCTGAACAGTTGCATATCTCGGGGACTATTTGATGCTATTGCAGTCCTCCACAGGATGTTTTTGTGCTGGTTGAGGGCAGTCAGGTCTGGAGTGAACCAAGGGCTATATCTGTTCTACATTTTTTGAGATGGTGAGGAAATTACTTTTAAAGAACGACCAGGCATCCTCGACTGACGGGATGAGGTCCATATCCTACAGGATACCTGGGCCAGGTCGATTAGAAAGGCCTGCTCGCAGAAGTGTTTAAGGGAGCATTTGACAGTGATGAGAGTTGGTTGTTTGACCACGGACCCATATCGGATGCAGGCAGTGAGGCAGGGATCGCTGAGATCCTGATTGAAAACCACAGAGGTGTATTTGGAGGGCAAGTTGGTCAGGATAATATCTGTGAGGGTGCCCATGGTTACAGATTTTGGGTTGTAACTGGTGGGTTCCTTGATAATTTGTTTGAGATTGAGGGAATCTAGTTTAGATTGTAGGACTGTCGGGGTGTTAAGCATATCCCAGTTTAGATCACCTAACAGAACGAACTCTGAAGATAGATGAGGGGCAATCAATTCACATATGGTGTCCAGGGCACAGCTGGGAGCTGAGGGGGGGTCTATAACAGGCGGCAACAGTGAGAGACTTATTTCTGGAGAGATTAATTTTTTTAATTAGAAGCTCGAACTGTTTGGGCATATACCTGGAAAGAATGACATTACTTTGTAAGCCATCTCTGCAGTAGATTGCAACTCCTCCCCCTTTGGCAATTCAATCTTGACAGAAAATGTTGTAGTTGAGAATGGAAATCTTTTTTGGTGGCCTTCCTATGCCAGGATTCAGACATGGCAAGGACATCATGGATGGCAGAGTGTGCTAAAGCAGTGAGTAAAACAAACTTAGGGAGGAGGCTTCTGAAGTTAACATGCATGAAACCAAGGCTGTTTTGGTTACAGAAGTCAAAAAATGAGAGTGCCTGGGGACACGCAGGACCTGGATTAACCTCCACAGCACCAGAGGAACAGAGGAGGAGTAGGATGAGGGTACAGCTAAAGGCTATCAAAACTGGTCATCTAGTGAGTTGAGGACAGAGAATAAAAGGAGCAGATTTCTGGGCATGGTAGAATAGATTCAGGGCATAATGTACAGATGGGTATGGTGGGGTACTGTAATGTGGAGGTAAACCCAGGCATTTTGTGACGATAAGAGAGATTGCATCACTGGACGTACTAGTTATGCTACTAGTTAGTACTACGTACGTGTAGGAGATGGGACAAAGAAGGTATCTGAGGCATGATGAGTGGGACTAGGGGCTCCGCAGAAAACTAAAACAATGATAACTATCCTAAACAACAATATTCAAGGCATATTGACATTTGAGAGAGACAAAGTGAGGCATAAAGCAATCACAGGTGTTGATTGGGAGAGCTAGCTAAGACAACAACGGGTAAGACAACAGCTAACCAGCTTAGACAACAACATGTAAAATGGCGATGAATGGGCAGAGAGGGTCAGTTAACTATACACAGGGCCTGAGTTCGAGGCTGGGGCTGACAGACAAACAAAAAAATGGAGTACCGTGATTAATGAACAGTCCAGCAGGCATCAGCTATGTAGCCAAGTGATCATCTTGTTTCATTGTATGTAATGGCAGAGATTAGGGATGAATAAAGTATAACCATAATCATATAAACAGAACTCTATGCATTGTTATATGAATACAAGTCCAGATATTGAAGCCAAGGATTAGCAAATTGTTGTTTTTATTTACAAGTAAACTTGGGTGGGCAGCAGGGGTGTTATCTTCTTATCTTCTCCTCTCCTGCCCTCTTTCCTCCTCTCCTCTTATCTTCTCCTCTCCTGCCCTCTTTCCTCCTCTCCTCTTATCTTCTCCTCTCCTGCCCTCTTTCCTCCTCTCCTCCTCTCCTCTGGTCTTCCTCCTCTCCTCTTATCTTCTCCTCTCCAGCCCTCCCTCCTCTCCTCTTATCTTCTCCTCTCCTGCCCTCTTTCCTCCTCTCCTCTGGTCCTATATTCTCCTCTCCAGCCCTCCTCCTCCTCCTCCCTCCCTCCCTCTCCTCCCTCTTATCTTCTCCTCTCCTCCCTCTTTCCTCCTCTCATCCTATCTTCTCCTCTCCAGCCCTCCTTCCTCCTCTCCTCTGGTCCTATCTTCTCCTCTCCAGCCCTCCTTCCTCCTCTCCTGCCCTCTTTCCTCCTCTCCTCTTATCTTCTCCTCTCTAGGTCCTATCTTTATCTTCCCTCTCCTGCCCTCCTTCCTCCTTCTCCTCTCCTGCCCTCTTACCTCCTCTCCTCTCCTATCTTCTCCTCTCTCTTTCCTCCCTCCTCTTATCTTCTCCTCTCTAGCCCTCTTTCCTCCTCCTTCTCCTCTCCTGCCCTCTTTCCTCCTCTCCTCTTATCTTCTCCTCTATCTTCTCCTCTCCAGCCTCCTCTCCTCCCTCTCCTCTCCTCTTATCTTCTCCTCTCCAGCCCTCCTCCTCTCCTCCTTCTCCTCTCCTGCCCTCCCTCCTCTCCTCTTATCTTCTCCTCCCTGCCCTCTTTCCTCCTCTCCTCTCCTCTGCCCTCTTTCCTCTCCTCTTATCTTCTCCTCTCCTGCCCTCTTTCCTCCTCTCCTCTTATCTTCTCCTCTCCTGCCCTCCTTCCTCCTCTCCTCTCCTGCCCTTTCCTCCTCTCCTCTTATCTTCCTCCTCCCTTCTCCTCTCCTCAGCCCTCCTCTCCTCCCTCTTTCCTCTGGTCCTATCTTCTCCTCTCCTGCCCTCCTTCCTCCTCTCCTCTTATCTTCTTCTCCTCCCTCTTTCCTCCTCTCCTCTTCTTCTCCTCTCCTGCCCTCCTTCCTCCTCTCCTCTCATCCTATCTTCTCCTCTCCTGCCCTCCTTCCTCCTCTCCTCTGGTCCTATCTTCTCCTCTCCAGCCCTCCTTCCTCCTCTCCTCTGGTCCTATATTCTCCTCTCCAGTAATTTCTTCTTCTCTCCTCTCTCCAGTCATCTCTTCTCCTTTCCTCTGCTCTACTATCCTCTCCAGGCAATGACATGTGTTTTGACTTGCCATTCAACAAGCAATTGATCCAAAGGCCTTTTTGTGCTTATCGTTGACACCAATAAAAGACTGGCCTATTCCTTCAAAGTCCAGTCTGTCCAGTTTCCCCTGGTGCACGTGACACATGGCCACATTATTCAGCCTTGTTTGACTCATGGATGATCTAAGCCACGTCTTCAGCCTCCTCAGGGCACTAAAACTCCTCTCAGCCTCTACAGAGGAGGCAGGGATGACCAGAAGAAGCCTTACTAAAGCTTCCAACTGACTGAAGAGACCACTCACCTCTGGCACCATTTCCCCAATAATGCTAGGAACATCTGAGCTCGTTTGATATGTGTAATTAGCCCCAAACATGGCCAGCTGCACCTGCAGTAGTCTTGAATTCAATTCAGGATACTGGTCTACCACCTTGTCCATGTCTCAGCGTAGCAGCACATTTTCAAGCTTTTGCAGTTTGTAAAATCCAGTCTGATCAAGCCTCTCTATGAATTGAGTATTCACTGTGTCCAAGGCGTTGTAGAATTGGGCTCTGTACAAAGACTGGGCATCTGGATGGATATGGACTGCAGCCTGACAGGTGTAGGTTTGCGGATATGAAGCATCTGAATAGGTTGTAGGTCCAACTTTGTTGTCACAGCAGTTGCTTTTGTGAACAAGACATCAAAGTGCTCCTCCGTTCACTTGTCCTGCATGCTTGTTTTGACGTGGTCCACAGCCTCCAACATGCCTGAAACGGTCTGTTTCCTAAGCTGCAGGGAGGTGTTCAGACACTCCAGATCCCCCATCAGGTCTTCAGCCATTACAAGGCCGAGCACAGTGTTCCCTTTAAGAAATGTTCCATGAAGACCATTAGCTTTAGTTGAAGTGTCAGATGAGCTGTATGATGCCATTTCTTCAAGGACTGTCAGCACTGACTCATACTGGCTGAGAACTGAGCGGATGGCAGGGGTGCGAACAGTCCACCTGGTGGGACAGAGGTTTCAACAAGGTCAATCAATGCTTTGATTTTGTGATTTCCTGGAAAATCACCTTGAACTTGCCAGATTGATTAAAGAAGCCCCCCTCCAATTCATGCACCAGACCCATTGAATCTCTTCCTAGTGGAGAGGCTACACAGGCAGCCTGCATAACTACGTTCACAAAGTGTGGATCACAGTGACAATACATAGCCAGCAGTTGTTCTTTCCTTAAAATGTCTTGCACCCCCTGCAATCATCCAGCCATGTTTTTGGCACCGTCATAGGTTTGTCCTGGAAGTTGGGACAGAGGACGGCCGAGACGCATTCACATCACATGCCATCTTGGCTATATTTTGCCCTGCCGTTGATGACATGTCGTAGAGTCCCAGGAATTGTTCCATTGGTTGTAGACCTGCATCTAGAGTCAAACATATGGACTCCTGATATATCCTGTGTACCATCAAACATATGGACTCCTGATATATCCTGTGTACCATCAAACATATGGACTCCTGATATATCCTGTGTACCATCAAACATATGGACTCCTGATATATCCTTTGTACCATCAAACATATGGACTCCTGATATATCCTGTGTACCATCAATGATAAGTGCGAACTGGACCACTGGCATTATTTCCCACAAGATTTCTTTGACTATTATATTCCCCAACAGCTTCAAAATGTTGTTTTGCCTTTGGGGACTTGTGAAATCAAAGTGACCTTTCAGCCAGGTGGTCAGCTCTGCATTGCCCAGCTGGTGCTTAAAATTGGCTTTGGGGGTGACCAGTGAAATATACCTGCTGGAGCACGTGCTGCGGGTGGGTCCTGCTATGTTGACCAGTGAACTGAGATAAGGCGGGGCTTTACCGAGCAAAGACTTGTAGATGACCTGGAGCCAGTGGGTTTGGCGACGAGTATGAAACGAGGGCCAGCTAACGAGAGAGTACAGGTCGCAGTGGTTGGTAGTATATGGGGCTTTGGTGACAAAACAGATGACACTGTGATAGACTGCATCCAATTTGTTGAGTAGAGTGTTGGAGGCTATTTTGTAAATGGCATCGAAGATCAGTAGGATAGTCAGTTTTACGAGGGTATGTTCGGCAGCATGAGTGAAGGATGCTACTTTTGCGATATAGGAAGCCAATTCTAGATTTAATTTTGGATTGGAGATGCTTAATGTGGGCCTGGAAGGAGAGTTTACAGTCTAACCAGACACCTAGGTATTTGTAGTTGTCCACATATTCTAGGTCAGAACCATCCAGAGTATTGATGCTGGACGTGCGGGCAGCGATAGGTTGAAGAGCATGCATTTAGTTATACTTGCATTTAAGAGCAGTTGGAGGCTACGGAAGGAGAGTTATGGCATTGAAGCTCGTCTGGAGGTTAGTTAGCAGTGTCCAAAGGAGGGCCAGAAGTATACAGAATGGTGTTGTCGGCATAGAGGTGGATCAGAGAATCACCAGCAGCAAGAACGACAACATTGATGTATACAGGGAAGAGAATCAGCCCGAGAATTGAACCCTTGTGGCACCCCCATAGAGACTGACAGAGGTCCGGACAACAGGCCCTCCGATTTGACACACTGAACTCTGTCAGAGTTGGTGAACCAGGCGAGGCAGTCATTTGAGAAACCAAGGCTGTTGAGTCTGCCGATAAGAATGTGGTGACTGACAGAGTCAAAAGCCTTGGCCAGGTCAATGAATACGGATGCACAGTACTGCCGCTTATCGATGGTAGCTTTTCCATTTAGGACCTTGAGCGTGGCTGAGGTGCACCCATGACCAGCTCGGAAACCAGATTGCACAGCGGAGAAGGTACGGTGGGATTCAAATGGTCGGTGATGTTTGTTAACTTGGATTTCAAAAGACCTTAGAAATGTGATCCTCCCCCTACAATCGATATTATAATTACGGCCCTGCTTTGTTCTCCAAGCATTGCGATCGGTTCCCAACTACAAGTCCTCTAGAATAGAGCGAAAGGTTTTGGCAAACGCCAGACCGACAAATTAAGACAGAGCTCATTCCTTCAGCTTATTTATTTTATTGACCACTTACACTTAAGAAAACAATTAAAACATTATTATAGCCATATTCAATCACTACCTATGGATGTTAACACTTCTAGAAGAGGGTTGGAACAAAAATGCAGTTTCATTACTCCAAATAATGCATCCTCTGATCTTTCAACAGGCAAGGCAAGATCTCAGAACGACACCAAAGATCTTTATAACTAAAGATAAACCACAGCCATTTATACATCTGGTGAAATATGGCTCATTGTTCTATGGTAACGCCGTGTAGAGACAAAAGGCTATGACTCTAATGACACCCAACTAAGATATGCACTACATGGGGAATAGGGTGTCATTTGAGACAGATTAGAGTGCGAGTAACTCTAGAACCTTAGCATAGATCCCATCCTTCTTGTAAGTGGGGAGGCACAGATTCCATTTGGCTTAACATTATTTTGGGGTGGAAAAATTATGTCCTCCCTAAAATGTTGCTGTTCTTTTGGCAGTAACTCCAACAGAACAATTTTAACTATAATATCTGAAAACGTGTGACTAAATGTGACTATTCACAAAAAAAATGACCCAAGTTACAGGTGCATTTTGAGTTAGTGTTCAGCCATTTGTAAGCACCATAAAATTCAACTGTAACAACCCTCCCCTTAGTGTATCACTGGACGTACCATCAGTACACCCCCCCCCCCACCACCCCCCCAGAAAAAAAAACACCGTCTTAAAGCCAATTTATGCTTCGTCAGCAAATGTGACCAGAGGCTTCGTATGGAGGGTGGTAACCCGTTGTGGAGCCTCGAGGCATGCAGAGGCCAAATCAAGCACATGCCTCTCAAATGTGGTAATAATGGGGAGGACTCCGTATAGCGGCACTTCCTTAACAGCTCTGCTTTGCTTCAGGAAGCACAACAATATGAATGTCCTGACTTCTGCAGAGACCGTATCGCCGTAAATGCTGCACAGGCAAAGCAGATGTCGGATTGACCATGAAGCGCCGTTTAATACATTTACCGATAAGCAGTGGGATGCAGACCTCAACTGCTTCACCATCAAATGACCTTTACCCTTGTTCCTCAACCCAGTCCAAAAGGAACCCAAGTAGGTGCACAAAAATATCCAACAAGGGGACCCCTAAGAAATGGATTAAGAACACCATTCTGAAAACTGCCACTGGTACCTAGCTTAGCCCTTAACCACAGATCTAGGATCAGATTTCCCTGCCCCAAATCATAGCCTTAGACCATTAGGTGGATGCAAAAATATCTGACCCTCGAACTCGGGTTAGGGGAGACTTGCATCAACTCCATATTATATTCAGAATTAAAAATTAATTATGTTTAATGATGTTGAAAACCTTAACAAGTTTGGTTGGAGCAACCAGCGACAGTCATAACATTCCCTTTACACAGGAGTAACACCGGACTCCCATTATGATGTGACTGACAAAATGGCCACCAACCAAAACAGAGAAGTAGCCATTAAACGGCAGCAGCAATGGTTGTACACAAACAATCCCTCAGAAATCCTGTTATTAAACACCAGTAAATGTAAGCATGATATGAAACCCTAGGCTACAAATAGCAGAGTGTGGATTATTATTCAGCATATGGTCATATGAGAACTCCACCCCACACCATGTTGAGTGATGGTGTCTCTCAAGTAGATGTCTTCACGGGTCCAAAAAGCTGGACCTGTTCCAAAATGGACCCGGGCTTTCCCTACTCTAACCCGATATGTATAAATACAATTTTTGAATTTAGTCAGAGACTCATTCCGAACAAACCCAGAGACAGCTCGACCCGTTCCGTGTAGACCTGGTCAGATCCAGCCCCGGTCCGATCCGAGTGAGGGAAGCAACAGAAAACACTTTTTTAAAGCCGATAAAACACGTGAGGGAGGTGCCGCTCCAGCAGGTGGGGGAGGGGGCCGTACTGTGAGCGAGTGAGAGAGAGATGAGACAGCAACCAACCAATAGCTGCCATAGCTAAATGATTTATCAAATATGATTACGTCGTACCGGGCTTGACTGTATCAAACCGGGAGAAGCGAATTAAGCGAGCTGATATTAGCGAGCTAGGCTAACTGAGGCTGCAGTGCTTACGCTTTTTCATCCTACACTTACAACTCCAGACTATTGTCGTTGTAGCCCATCCCTCGCCTTTAACTTGTAATTATATTTCTCCTAACTTTTGCCACACAGGAAGGCTCTATGACTAGCCTATTGTAGCTTTGTTAACTTATGACTGGCCAACAACAAACGCCACTCTCGTGGAAGCAGCATAAATTACTACATTTGTCTCTACTGTAGCAGTCGCGTTTGGATCTGTACGGGCTCTTCCGGACAAGTAAATTAAAGTTACATGTAGGCCTACCCGTGATAATCAGTTCAGATTCAACCCGTGACATTATTTCAAATTCTGGATCAGGTCTCGAGTATAGGTGGATACGTGAAAAGCTCTACTGTCGAGAGTGTTTCGTTATGCAAATACAAATCTCAGCAGATTCCCACTTTTTTTTTTCATACAAAAGGAGCAGTTCAGTCCTGAAAGCGCATATCAACCCCATGGATACCCAACGTGGGGCTAGTGAGAGAGTTCAGAAGGGAGGATGGGGCAGCAAGGACACTAAGATGAGACCAACTGAATTGGGGAAAGTTCAGTTTAAGGGTCGCAGTGAGGTTCAGTCAATCCAGGTGATGGTTGGAGGGTGAGATGGGACGGGCTTGCGCTCTCTGGCTCTTGGGGGGGGGGGGGGTCAGTTGATAGGAAGTGATATTAGATGGTCTGATAGCCAGCGTGGCTCCTCTTCCTGCCGATGAGGTAGGCCACGAGAACGACGAGGACCAGGCCAGCCAGCGCAGCGCCCACGATGATGGGGATCAACATGTCATCCTCATCCAGCTGACACTCCTCCACTGGAAGGAGAGAGAGACCGTGAGAGAGCGGGAATTATAGACACCGAAGAGCAGGCGAGGGAGAGTGGAGAAAGACAAGAAATAAATAAAGTGATGGAATGATAATCACCAGAATGTATTATTCCAATCTCAGAAATGCTGATAACAATCCCCTCCTGAAATATTGACACATTGAATGGTAACCCACAGTCCCATACTGAAATAGTACCACATGAAGTGGTAACCCACAGTCCCATACTGAAATAGTACCACATGAAGTGGTAACCCACAGTCCCATACTGAAATAATACCACATGAAGTGGTAACCCACAGTCCCATACTGAAATAGTACCACATGAATGGTAACCCACAGTCCCATACTGAAATAATACCATACCCACAGTCCCATACTGAAATAGTACCACATGAATGGTAACCCACAGTCCCATACTGAAATAGTACCACATGAATGGTAACCCACAGTCCCATACTGAAATAGTACCACATGAATGGTAACCCACAGTCCCATACTGAAATAGTACCACATTGAATGGTAACCCACAGTCCCATACTGAAATAGTACCACATGAAGTGGTAACCCACAGTACCTGCTCCAAACTGGTCCCCTTTGAGGCCGAAGGGCTGCACCTGCAGCTGGAAGGTGTTGAGAGAGAAGTTGACAGTCACTGCCAGAGTCTGTTCCTCACGACACATGTAACTACGCCCCAGGGTACCACGCAGGTAGTCCAGACTACGGTTACTGGCTGAGAAGGGCACTGGAGGGACGACAGGGGGAGTGAGAGATGATGGTGGGAAGATGGGAGAGAGGTTATGGGTGGGGTAAGAAAGGGAAGATCAAGGGAAAGGGGGATACCTAGGCAGTTGTACAACTGAATGCATTCAACTGAAATATGTCTTCCGCATTTAACCCAACCCCTATGAATCAGAGGTGCGGGGGGCTGCCTTAAATTGACATCCATGTTATCGGCACCTGGGGAAGAGTGGGTTAACTGACTTGCTCAGGGGCAGAACCACAGTTTTGTCAGCGGGGGGGTGTTAATGGTTGGGATGTGAAACAGGATATAGAAAGGATGGAAAAAGACACTACAGTAATGATGGGGATGGAAGAGTGTGGCAAAGGAGGATTATAGAGGGGTTTCAACACTGCGGATTGGGGTTGTATGAGGATAGACAGTAGATTCATGTACTATTCACTAGATCAGGTGATTGTTGGATCCAGACTCACCATGCATGTCCGGCCAGGCTGCCAACAGGGTCACGCCACTGAGGTGGTACTTACTGGACGTGGCATTCTGCAGACACAAGAGAACCAGTGACGCCACACAGTATCTACACCACACACAGGACTGGAACAATAGTTCACGAGTGCCTGTCCTCAGCTTGTTCATGAGGCTCCATCTTGTGGCAGTCAGGTGTTAGTGCCAAAAGCCTTCTACTACTGATATAGAAAACCTTACTGCATGTACTAATGTATGCAGGAAGAAATTAAGATAAAGAGCAAGAGAGAGCACTAAGTGGCAGACACAGAACAGTAAGGAGAAACAAAAAAAGGTCAAACAAGAGTTCTGACCAGGGAGAAGACGAGGGTGAGGCTGGTTGCCCTCTCGTCAGCCTTCAGCAGTAGGGTGGCGCTGTCCAAGTCACATGACCCTGAGCTCTTAGTCAGGTTGGGCTGCAGGTTCACCACCTCTAGCACAGTCTGCGCACACACAGGACAACAAGACACAGGGCAGTGTGTGGACATGTTTAACTATAATTGTAGGGACCAGAAGTCTCCACAAAAATAGTGAACAAACATTTGACCAACTGGGGACATTTTCCTGGTCCACACGAAACAAAAAAAGGCTATTCCTAGGGGGTTTAGGGTTAAAAGGTTCCGTTTAGAGGTTAAGAAAAATAGGATTTTGAATGGGAATTAATTGTCCCCCCCCCACAAGGTTAGTAAAACAAGACTGTGTCTGAGAGGTTCTGGGCTTCAAAGTGCAAGTCTGTGTGTGTACCTTATTGAGAGAGGCAGAGCTGAAGCTGACATTGAGCTGCAGTCCCATGCGGGCCATCAGACAGGCGGTCCCATTGCCGTTGGTTACAGTGTAGTTGCCTCTCTCGGGCCGAGCCGGGGGTGCAGGAGGCGGAGCCGTGGTTTGAGGGGCAGCCGTGGGCGGGGCGTCAGTGGCAGCAAAGCTCTGATGCAACGTGACCGCTGTAATGACGTAACAAGACAAGCACAGATGGATAGACAGACGCAGCACTGTTCGATCCTCAGCTGGAGGCTGGTAAAGTCTCCTCAATAGTCTTTAAGAGGCCCCCTCTCCTCACCTCCTTTCCTGGATCTGCACAGACGTGAAAGAAGTTGACAAGCAACCTCTGTACGCATTCACCACCATAATGTTGCTTTCACCCATCATGTGGGGTAGATAAGATATTAGACAAGTGCAGATGAAGGAGAAGAGCTGAGGAGCCATTTGAGACTATAGCGATGCAACCACTGTGTAGGTCAGTAACTTTGGAGTAATGTTATGGCCAAATCCTTCTATATGGTGGCAGACTGGGTTGTGCCAACAACAACAAACTGCTGATTCCATTGATGTGACCCACTAAAGATTTTGGACAGCCACACCACAAAATAACCATTGGAATGAAGCAGGTCTGCTACTTGCCTCATTTCTACAATACTAGTCTCATGTGGCTTCCGAGGAGACGTCACTACTGGTGTCAATTACATCGTCTTCAGCTGATGTCTGTCTTACCGGTCTGTGCAGATTAAAAATACTAGTGAGTGCCTTGCTTTGACGAAACAACGGTGGTAGGCCTGATCAATGACAGCGATGAGACCACCTACAAGGAGGTCAGACACTTGGCAGTTTGGTGCCAGGACAACAACCCTCTCCCTGATCGTGGACTACAGGTGAAAGAGGGGACAGCGCGCCCATCCATGGGGATGTGGTGGAGCGGGGTCGAGAGCTTCCTTGGCATCCACATCACTAAGGACTTAACATGCTCCACACACACACACTCAGACAGTCGTAAAGAGAGCATGACGGCTCCTTTTCCCTCCCAGGAGGCCGACAGCTGCACCATCGAGAGCGTCATGACTGGCTTCATCACCGCTTGGTATGGTGAATGCACCGCCCTCAACTGCATAATGCTGCAGAAGGTGGTGCGGACAGCCAAGTACATCACTGGGGGGGGGGGGGGAGCTCCCTGCCATCCAGGACCTCTATATCAGGGGGTGTCAAAGGAAGGCCCGAAAAATTTACCAGACTCCAGCCACCTGAGCCAAAGACTTCACTTTGCTACTGTCTGGCAAATGGTACCGGAGCATCAGCTCTCAGACCAACAGGCTCAGAGACAGCTTCTATCCCCAAGCCATAAGACTGCTAAATAGTTCATTAAAATGTTAACCTAGACGATCTGACCCTTTCTTGCACTGGCTCTATGCACACTCACACAATATTATAAATGCCATTTAGCAGACGCTTTTATCCAAAGCAACACTACAAAAAAATAAAACACATCTATATTTAACTAGGCAAGTCAGTTAAGAACCAATTCTTATTTACAATGACGGACGACTTGCAGGCATGCGTGCATACATTTTATGGATGGGTACTTTCGGGAATCGAACCCACTACCCTGGCGTCGCGAAACGCCATTCTCTACAAAATGAGCGACAGAGGACCACACACATGCATAAAAACATCATACCGACAAACACTATTATACTCTATTTTACCACTATTCTTATTAAATGTTGTTGCCTAATCACCTTACCATGCCTTCATGTACATATCTACCTCATACCACTGCACAAAAATCTAGTACTCCCTGTATATAGCGCCGTTCTTGTGTATTTTATTCCTTGTGTTAAACAAATATATTAACTTGACATTGTTGGGAAGGGCTCGTAAGCAAGCATTTCACGATAACGTCCACACTCGTAGTATTTGGCGGCGTGTGACACATACCATTTGATTTGGAACCAAGGTGTATGAATATGAGGAAACCTGAAATGTCAAATATTCAGCAACTCTGGGGACAATTGAAGTTGATTATACATCTTCATGATCAAACCACGGCGTTTTAACAGCCTTCGTCAGGGTTTGTCACACTCAGTTATATATCCCATTTAGCAGACGCTTTTGTCCAAAGCGACTTACAAGACTCTTTTACATATGGGTGGCCCTTCGAACCCACGCGCTTGGCGTTGCAAGCGCCATGCTCTACCGACTGAGCCACACAGTTCCCATGTATCAATTGATCTGTTTACGCCTTCTGCTCGCTCATCTGTTCAACTATCACGCTCCCTGATATCTTGACATTTAGGCTACATTTAGGCCCAGTTTGTACTACAAAGGGAATATCACAAAGACAGGCTGTGCAAATGTGATCGATATCTAATAGCTTGCCTTGGCCTAGCCCAAAGGCCAGCAGGTGGTGCTATGGAGTCATTTCATCTTACCGTCCAAAGGGAATCCATGCAACTGGCTATACACTCGTATCCCTTCAAATCAAATGTTTTTGGTCACATACATAGCAGATGTTATTGCAGGTGTAGCAAAATGCTTGTGGACCGTTTCGTGCATAAAACATTCTCCATTCAGGCTGCAAAGGCATCGATTTCCTCCTTAACTTCATTTAATGGCAAGAAGGTGGGGTGGGGGATACTTTATGAAACACCATTTTCCACCACTATGCTATGGTGGCTAATACTACTTCCTGACATTGCATACAGTGTTCAGACCAAGGGTAACCGAACGTAGAAAGTGTCAAATAAACGCCTGAGCGGGTTCCCAAAGATGGTTTATCATCAGAAAAGGTAGCTAAGTTGAATTAGCTGTATTCCTAAAAATCGGATGCATCCAGTTGTCGGCAACTCCGCCGACAGCAGACTGATATACTAAACAATTGACGCATCAATTCATTCTTTTCAATTTAAGCTTTAATTTAAAATTCTCATTACAAAAAGAAGGCTCAGTTTATGGGGTATTCAAGTCAGACCGGTGCAGACTTCACCCCAAGGCAACAATCAATAGAGGATCCCTTCTAGTACTGTCCATCGGTGGCCTGTTTTTGGCGTCAGGTCCAGGAATGGTTATAATGCCATATTATCAGGGTCAGTTACACCTGCAAGTTGTATTACTGGGGGAGTTGAAGGACCACAGGCAGTCGATAGGAAATATCATTGTGCGCTCGGGTAAAATGTTTATCTTCGGAGGCAATTTCAGCAGAAGTGTTGCAGATGGGGAGGTTCAAGTCCCCCGTGAGACACCATGGGAGAATGGAGGGATGTATTGGGAGAGGACATGGTAGAGTTATGTTTAAGAAAGATGAGTTGATCTGTGGAAGTCTGAAGAGTGGAATTGATGTGTTGGAATAATTATATACACAAAAATGTACAGTGTAAAATGTTTGAAGTCCTCCAATCAGAGGTGAGGGTGGGATCATTGTGTGTCGCCATTTATGTTTTGGTTTCATGCTGTGTGCTGGTCGTGATGGATGCACTTGCTTCCATGCCCGCCCAGGCATCAGGATTGACTGGTTTTTCCCACCTGGAAAATCCCTTCGGCTAATCTAACATGGTGGTGAAAAAAGGGTGTTCCATAAAGAAAGCAGGCATACTTTCATTTTTTTTTCCATCTTCGACATTAAATCAAGTTGAGGATATCAACACATTTGCAGCCTGGATGGAAAATGTTTTATGTATGAACCCATCAATGGGGGATAAGCCAGCTGCATGGATTCCCTTTGAACGGTAAAATGAAACGACCCAATAGCACCATCTGCTGGCCTTTGGTTAAGCCTTGGGCTACTCAGTACGTGACCACCAGCTTCGAGCCCAAAGCTAAAAAGGTTACTTGCCAAGAAACAAGCAGCGAGTAAACAAAACAAATGAGTGCAATGTCATCAATAAATGAAAAAAACATAGCCTGTTGTTTTTAACACTAGGCACAGCACTTTTGATATCACGTGAGGGTCCCATTGCACAACAGCCCACCTGCACCTCTTGACCTACTGATCGAGCTGTCAACCAGCCACTAAGCAAGAAAAACAACTCGGTCTGGTCTCGCATCGACCTGTAATACATAATCTAAGGAAGAAATGCAAGTCATCTGGAAAACGTAGAACCATGTTTAACCATCATGCAAAGTAAAAATAGGTTGAATACCGAATTATGGTGTATGAGCTACCATTTCTATATGTATGGTGTTGTATTTACTGCGTCCATCCAGCATCAACATACTCACCTAAAAGCGCGATGAATGCAATGGACAAAGGTTGCTTGCGGCTATGTTGTTGTGTCATATTTGTGTTAAATTGTTTGTCAAGGCAAGGGGCGAATCACAACATGCACACGGTCCAGCGACAGGAGCGAAGGATAGTAAGCGAGCTTTACTTGCAACAACGCAAGCTCACGGCTTGTGCTCTCTCTGCTGCCGCAAGCTAGAATCCTCACGAAACAAATCTTCAGAAATGAGCCCTTTTCCTTCAGTGTTGTTTTCTCTTTTTTGTTTAGTTGGCGCTGATTAAATTGCTCTTCGTTGAGTGTCTGGATCGTCACATACCACGGATGATTCCTGCACCAGGAAGAAACGACAACGGTCATGTGATCAAGAGTTTAAGTACCGCCCAGAATAATCACATGAGTGGGGATTCGTTGACGTTGAACAGCTGTGGGGCTACAGATAACAGCATATTAACATTCATTATGAACTGGGTGGTTCGAGCACTGCATACCGATTGGCTGACAGCCATACCCGTATACCTCGGGTATGGCAAAACATTTATTTTTACTGATCTAATTACGTTGGTAACCAGTTTATAATAGAAATAAGGCACCTCGGGGGTTTGTGGTATATGGCCAATTTACCACGGCTAAGGGCTGTATCCAGGCACTGGATAAGAACATCCCTTAGCCGTGGTATATACCACACCCCCTTGTGAGTATATACCACACCCCCTTGTGAGTATATACCACACCCCCTTGTGATTTATTGCTTAACTGTACTTTTTGTGATGAGCATCCAGAAACAGTTTTGCATTGATTTTAACATTTCCTACATGTAAAGAGATTATGGAAAGATATTTGTATGTTTATTATTGATAAATATTATTGGTGACTTTTGTTTATTATGGGAGAATGTGCTGCTGGGTTAAAGGATAAAGAAAAATACATTTTATGTCCAAAATGTAATTGTGCTAATGGGATAATTTCATATTCATACATGTAAATTCACTAATAATTCACCGTTTTTTTTTATTGGGAGTTCGAGCAGTACATTATGATCATTCTACATTCTTCAAATAAGAAAGTTGTAAAAACAGTCAATACATGTGTCTTAAAGGGATACTTCAGGATTTTAACAGCCATTTATCTACTGACCCAGAGTCAGATGAAGCCCTTTATCTACTGACCCAGAGTCAGATGAAGCCCTTTATCTACTGACCCAGAGTCAGATGAAGCCCTTTATCTACTGACCCAGAGTCAGATGAAGCCCTTTATCTACTGACCCAGAGTCAGATGAACTCATGGATACCATGTTTATTTCTCTGCATCCAGTATGAAGGAAGTTAGTGTGAACCAATGCTTACTAGCGTTAGCACAATGACTCGAAGTCTTTGGTATCTACTATATATATTTAAGTCTATGATATCTACTATATAAGTCTATATTTATATATAGGAGATACCACAGACTTCGAGTCATTGTGCTAACGCTAGTATATATATATATATATATATATATATATATATATATCTTCCGACATAAACTGTATATATATACAGTTTATGTCGGAAGTTTACATACACTTAGGTTGGAGTCATTACAACTTGTTCTTCAACCACTCCACAAATTTCTTGTTAACAAACTATAGTTTTGGCAAGTCGGTTAGGACATCTATTTTGTGCATGACACAAGTAATTCTTCCAACAATTGTTTACAGACAGATTATTTCACTTATAATTCACTGCATCACAATTCCAGTGGGTTAAAATTTTACATACACTAAGTTGACTGTGCCTTTAAACAGATTGGAAAATTCCAGAAAATTATGGCATGGATTTAGAAGCTTCTGATAGGATAATTTACATCATTTGAGTCAATTGGAGGTGTACCTATGGATGTATTTCAAGGCCTACCTTCAAACTCAGTGCCTCTTTTCTTGACATCATGGGAAAATCAAAAGAAATCAGCCAAGACCTCAGAAAACAAATTGGAGACCTCCACAAGTCTGGTTCATCCTTGGGAGCAATTTCCAAATGCCTGAAGGTACCACGTTCATCTGAGCAAACAATACTACGCAAGTATGAACACCATGGGACCACGCAGCCGTTATACCGCTCAGGAAGGAGACGCGTTCTGTCTCCTAGAGATGAACGTACTTTGATGCGAAAAGTGTAAATCAATCCCAGAACAACAGCAAAGGACCTTGTGAAGATGCTGGAAGAAACAGGTACAAAAGTAACTATATCCACATTAAAACGAGTCCTATATCGACATAACCTGAAAGGCCGCTCAGCGAGGAAGAAGCCACTGCTCCAAAACCGCCATAAAAAGACAGACTACGCTTTGCAACTGCACATGGGGACAAAGACTGTACATTTTGAAGAAATGTCCTCTGGTCTGATGAAACAAAAATAGCACTGTTTGGCCATAATGACCATCGTTATGTTTGGAGGAAAAAGGGGGAGGCTTGCAAGCCGAAGAATACCATCCTGACCCTGAAACACGGGGGTGGCATGTTGTGGGGGTTGTGGGGGTGCTTTGCTGCAGTAGGGACTGGTGCACTTCACAAAATATATTGCATCATGAGGGAGGAAAATTATCTGGATATATTGATGCAACGTCTCAAGACATCAGTCAGGAAATTAAAGCTTGGTCGCAAATGGGTCTTCCAAATGGACAATGAACCCAAGCATACTTCCAAAGAAAATGAATGGGCAGAACTGAAAAAGCATGTGCAAGCAAGGAGGCCTACAAACCTGACTCAGTTACAACAGCTCTGTCAGGAGGAATGGGCTAAAATTCAACCAACTTATTGTGGGATGCTTGTAGAAGGCTACCCAAAACGTTTGACTCAAGTTAAACAATTTAAAGGCAATGCTACCAAATACTAATTGAGTGAATGTAAACTTCTGACCAACTGGGAATGTGATGAAATAAATAAAAGCTGAAATAAATAATTCTCTCTACTATTATTCTGACATTTCACATTCTTAAAATAAAGTGGTGATCCTAACTGACCTAAGACATGGAATTTTTACGAGGATTAAATGTCAGGAATTGTGAAAAACTGAGTTTAATGGTATTTGGCTACGGTCAAATCAAATCAAATCAAATTTATTTATATAGCTCTTCGTACATCAGCTGATATCTCAAAGTGCTGTACAGAAACCCAGCCTAAAACCCCAAACAGCAAGCAATGCAGGTGTAGATGCACGGTGGTTAGGAAAAACTCCCTAGAAAGGCCAAAACCTAGGAAGAAACCTAGAGAGGAACCAGGCTATGTGGGGTGGCCAGTCCTCTTCTGGCTGTGCCGGGTAGAGATTATAACAGAACATGGCCAAGATGTTCAAATGTTCATAAATGACCAGCATGGTTGAATAATAATAAGGTAGAACAGTTGAAACTGGAGCAGCAGCACGGCCAGGTGGACTGGGGACAGCAAGGAGTCATCATGTCAGGTAGTCCTGGGGCATGGTCCTAGGGCTCAGGTCCTCCGAGAGAGAGAAAGAAAGAGATAAGTCCTCTTCCAGCTGTGCCGGGTGGAGAATAACAGAACATGGCCAAGATGTTCAAATGTTCATTCCAGCATGGTCGAATAATAATAAGGTAGAACAGGAAACTGGAGCAGCAGCACGGCCAGGTGGACTGGGGACAGCAAGGAGTCATCATGTCAGGTAGTCCTGGGGCATGGTCCTAGGGCTCATGATATAATTCAAAGGACACCGAATGACAGGTGAAGTACCCAAACTGCCCCAGCCCCCCGACACATAAACTACTGCAGCATATATACTGGAGGCTGAGACAGGAGGGATCAGGAGACACTGTGGCCCCACCAGAGGACACCCCCGGACAGGGCCAAACAGGAAGGATATAACCCCACCCACTTTGCCAAAGCACAGCCCGCACACCACTAGAGGGATATCTTCAACCACCAACGGTGTATGTAAACTTCCGACTTCAACTGTATATATATATATATATTAAGATAACAGCTGTGGAGTTACAGTACAGTTGAATACAATGTTGCACTGAAGATTACCAGTGGCACATTCTATATTAGGTATTTTTGGTCGAGGAAGTTGCCTCGTTGTAATAACAATGATACAATTGTCTCGAAATACAAAAAGTAAAGAACAAATAACATCTTATTCGTTTTGAAAGCAGGTGTATGCCCAGGTCTACTTCATCTCTCTCTCCTCTCTCTCTCTCTTCACTATCATCATGTCACATTTGAAGAGCATTTTCCCTCATCATTCAGACCAGTAGCAGTCCACCTTCCATCATCAGACATCAGATGATACCAGGGGGCATTTCACACAGGGATGTCAAAAGGCTTGCTCGTCCCCATGCTATTTACCCCCTTCTTCACCTTAAGCCTATTGACGAGTCCACAAACCTCCATCCTGGTCAATAATATATGAAAACAGGGATGAGGAAATACTGAAATACTCTGGTCATACACAGGATAGGACAGCTTGGCCTACCAGAGTCCAAGGTCAAGATTAAGTTGTCTTGTGGTAATGAGGCATTTCACAAGGGCATCATTACACCACAGCCACCATAACATATAGGCAACTTGGAAACGGAGAAATGTCCGACTTGGAAACTCATTGTAGAAAGATGAGCTCCAGATGAGTAAAGATGCATTTAACTGCTAAGATAATGTCACCTGTTGATATCAATGGTACACCCTAGAGAGTTATTCTGAAGCATAGCTTTGAAACGTGATGATAATTTGATATCCTTGCTCACTGTCCACAATACTGGAGCTGGCACTTTGCCGTGGTGGGGGAGATTACGCGTCTTTTTGACGTGACCTGTGGGCTGTAACAACATGAGCCAAATCTAGGCTCCTGCAGGTCTAACCATCAGGTTGTGCCAATAAGCACAGTAATGCTTACATTATTCTTTAATATTGCTGGAGGAAGCATACAGTTTCTTTAGAAAATGACTCATGACACCGTAAAAGAGCAGAGACCATGGCCTTTGAACTAATGTAATTTCTCTTCTCTGATTTGTAGATTCATAGACAGTCTGTTGTTAAAGCATAACAACTGTAACAAATGGAGAGACAGCCTAGTGAAGCTACACTCTGGATTAACAAATCCTAAGAGATAAGGGGATAGATACATTTACATTTTAGTATTTTATTAGACTCTCTTATCCAGAGCAATTTACAGGCGCAATTAGGGTTAAGTGCCTTACTCAAGAGCACAGACAGATTTATTTCACCTTGTTGGCTGCAGGATTCAAACTAGCAACCTTTCAGTTATTGGCTCAACGCTCTTAACCGCTAGGCTACCTGTCAGAGAATGATGGTTTGAGCAAGGAAGTGACACTGACATAAAGAGAAGGGAAAACCGAGAAAGACAAAGACAAGTAGATATGTTTAGGAAGGAAGAAGATGCTTAGAGAGATGGAGAGAATGATGGAGAGAGAGAGAGAGGGGCAGAGATATTGGTGTCAGTGCAGCCACTTCCTGTCATCAGCGATAGAGAGTGTGCGAGAGAGCGAAAGAGAGAGGGAGGGAGGGCTAGAAAGAGATTAACCAAGAGAGCCCTCTAGAGCCACCGCCATCGTTCACCCCAGGACAGAAAGAGAGAGATCATCACTTGTTTTCTCGGAGGGAAAGAGAGGAAAAAAGGGAGAATGACTGCTCCATGGAGGATAGGTGTTGTGGTGATACTGAAGCTTGTGTCTTCTGCAGGTAAGTACCAATCCAGCTGTACCATGGGAGTCACGTACTAGCCATGGTGGAATGGACAGAAATGGCAATACCATCAAAACAGAGGTGTTTGACCTGAATTTAGTGTCAGGGTTAAGGTTAGGGCAAGGTTAGGGCAAGGTTAGGGCAAGTTCGTTAAAGTGTCTGTTTGGTTAGGAAGTTTTGACTTCTGTACTTTTTAGTGTGGCCAGATAGTAAGATTCCTGTACTACAGTGGATTATTTTCTGTCCAACGCGCTAGATTTTTACTCTCCCACCGTCACCTCCTTCACCTAGTTTCCTACCCAGCGCACAGGTGGCTGGTGGCACCTTCATTTGGGAGGACGGGCTCATAGTAATGACTGGTACGGAATAAATAGAATCAGTGGTGTGTGTTCATGGATGCCAAGGGAAGCCAGGCTACTCCAAAAAAGTATTTCAATTCACAAGAGGCTGAATGTATCTCACCAGAGAAGGCATCCGAGCGAGCAAAACAGCGCCCCTCTGTCTCTGTATGTGTAGGCCATATATCTGATGCTGTCTGGTCTAAAATAGCACCGTATCATTGAGGGCAAGAGAAGCCAGTTTGTCTTCACTCCAATCACATCACATCAAGAGCAGACGTCACTAACATAAACTCGTGTTGTGTTGTTGTCCTCCAGTAGCTAGCTAGCTACCTAAAATTGTCCCTTTCCTAAGTTAGCCATGGATGGAGATAGGGATTTGGACTTGTTGTTTTACTTAATTCTCCTTACTGGCCAATGATTATAATGGCATGAACCAAGATAAAGTGAGAGGAGATGCTGTGTACAATTCAAGGCTATCTCTTCAGACAATACAATTTTCCCTCACACCTTTTTTTCTGGCTTAGCTTCCCCAGTGATTTTACCCCACACCACTACTGAATGGAATGATATCAAACACATCAAATCAAATCAAATTTATTTATATAGCCCTTCGTACATCAGCTGATATCTCAAAGTGCTGTACAGAAACCCAGCCTAAAACCCCAAACAGCAAGCAATGCAGGTGTAGATGCACGGTGGTTAGGAAAAACTCCCTAGAAAGGCCAAAACCTAGGAAGAAACCTAAAGAGGAACCAGGCTATGTGGGGTGGCCAGTCCTCTTCTGGCTGTGCCGGGTAGAGATTATAACAGAACATGGCCAAGATGTTCAAATGTTCATAAATGACCAGCATGGTCGAATAATAATAAGGCAGAACAGTTGAAACTGGAGCAGCAGCACGGCCAGGTGGAAGTTGAAACTGGAGCAGCAGCACGGCCAGGTGGACTGGGGACAGCAAGGAGTCATCATGTCAGGTAGTCCTGGGGCATGGTCCTAGGGCTCAGGTCCTCCGAGAGAGAGAAGGAGAGAATTAGAGAACGCACACTTAGATTCACACAGGACACCGAATTGGACAGGAGAAGTACTCCAGATATAACAAACTGACCCCAGCCCCCCGACACATAAACTACTGCAGCATAAATACTGGAGGCTGAGACAGGAGGGGTCAGGAGACACTGTGGCCCCACCCGAGGACAACCCCCGGACAGGGCCAAACAGGAAGGATATAACCCCACCCACTTTGCCAAAGCACAGCCCCCACACCACTGGAGGGATATCTTCAACCACCAACTTACCATCCTGAGACAAAGCTGAGTATAGCCCGCAAAGATCTCCGCCATGGCACAACCCAAGGGGGGGGGCGCCAACCCAGACAGGATGACCACATCAGTGAATCAACCCACTCAGGTGACGCACCCCCTCCAGGGACGGCATGAGAGAGCCCCAGCAAGCCAGTGACTCAGCCCCTGTAATAGGGTTAGAGGCAGAGAATCCCAGTGGAAAGAGGGGAACCGGCCAGGCAGAGACAGCAAGGGTGGTTCGTTGCTCCAGAGCCTTTCCGTTCACCTTCCCACTCCTGGGCCAGACTACACTCAATCATATGACCCACTGAAGAGATGAGTCTTCAGTAAAGACTTAAAGGTTGAGACCGAGTTTGCGTCTCTGACATGGGTGGCAGACCGTTCCATAAAAATGGAGCTCTATAGGAGAAAGCCCTGCCTCCAGCTGTTTGCTTAGAAATTCTAGGGACAATTAGGAGGCCTGCGTCTTGTGACCGTAGCGTATGTGTAGGTATGTACGGCAGGACCAAATCAGAGAGATAGGTAGGAGCAAGCCCATGCAATGCTTTGTAGGTTAGCAGTAAAACCTTGAAATCAGCCCTTGCTTTGACAGGAAGCCAGTGTAGGGAGGCTAGCACTGGAGTAATATGATCAAATTTTTGGTTCTAGTCAGGATTCTAGCAGCCGTAATTAGCACTAACTGAAGTTTATTTAGTGCTTTATCCGGGTAATGGAAAGTAGAGCATTGCAGTAGTCTAACCTAGAAGTGACAAAAGCATGGATTAATTTTTCTGCATCATTTTTGGACAGAAAGTTTCTGATTTTTGCAATGTTACGTAGATGGAAAAAAGCTGTCCTTGAAATGGTCTTGATATGTTCTTCAAAAGAGAGATCAGGGTCCAGAGTAACAGGTCCTTCACAGTTTTATTTGAGATGACTGTACAACCATTAAGATTAATTGTCAGATTCAACAGAAGATCTCTTTGTTTCTTGGGACCTAGAACAAGCATCTCTGTTTTATCCGAGTTTAAAAGTAGAAAGTTTGCTGCCATCCACTTCCTTATGTCTGAAACACATGCTTCTAGCGACAATTTTGGGGCTTCACCATGTTTCATTGAAATGTACAGCTGTGTATCATCCGCATAGCAGTGAAAGTTAACATTATGTCAAATGCACAGTTTCCATGGTTTCCAAGTGTTTGATACCATTCCATTCACTCCATTCCATCCATTATTATGAGCCGTCCTCCCATCACCAACCTCCTGTGACACAGAGGCGCTCTGCCCTGGGTATGAAAAGTGTCCTCCCCCTGGTCAGGAGAGAGAGAAGGTTCCAGGAGCTCTATTGCTCTGTGCTATCTGTTCATGTGGGTGATTGAGTGGCTACATTTCTACACATCTATTTTTGCGTCTGTGTAGAACATGAAAGCTTTGTTCATTTCAAAGTTACCAGAAAGACAGAGAGTCACAGACAGATGAGAGACAGTAACACCTGTTGGTGAATGAGAACTGAAGTGGAAGTGGTGAGTGATTATTCTGAGACAGTGTTGCTCCTGAGTCGTGTGTGGACTCAATAGTGAATTTGTCCTTGATGCAGATGTGTAGATGATCACCAGATGGGCACAACTAAATGCCCCCCCCCCCCCAAAAAAAGCAGTTACACCACCAAAGGCTCACTTTGTCACGACACAGCTTCTGTAGAAACCACTGAACTACATACTGAGTTCCACAGACACAAACCACAAAGAGGGAGAGAGGGGGAGAGAGATAGAGAGCGCTGACAGGAAGACAGTTGTCTACAGGGTCGTTTTGTCTTCGCGATGACAGGGTGTCTGTTTCTCACTTTAGAGTACTCTACTAAAATGTCCACCTGCGTAAGGGTATAGCCCTGCGCTCACTACAACCCTATTCTCCCTACTAGTTCAGTACCCATGCACCTGTTCTTCTAGTTCAGTACCCATGCACCTGTTCTTCTAGTTCAGTACCCATGCACCTGTTCTTCTAGTTCAGTACCCATGCACCTGTTCTTCTAGTTCAGTACCCATGCACCTGTTCTTCTAGTTCAGTATCCATGCACCTGTTCTTCTAGTTCTTCTAGTTCAGTATCCATGCACCTGTTCTTCTAGTTCAGTATCCATGCACCTGTTCTTCTAGTTCAGTATCCATGCACCTGTTCTTCTAGTTCAGTATCCATGCACCTGTTCTTCTAGTTCAGTATCCATGTTTCTTCTAGTTCATCCATGCACCTGTTCTTCTAGTTCAGTATCCATGCACCTGTTCTATCCATGCAGTTCTAGTTCATATCCATGCACCTGTTCTTCTAGTTCAGTATCCATGCACCTGTTCTTCTAGTTCAGTATCCATGCACCTGTTCTTCTAGTTCAGTATCCATGCACCTGTTCTTCTAGTTCAGTATCCATGCACCTGTTCTTCTAGTTCAGTATCCATGCACCTGTTCTTCTAGTTCAGTATCCATGCACCTGTTCATGCACCTGTTCTTCTAGTTCAGTATCCATGCACCTGTTCTTCTAGTTCAGTATCCATGCACCTGTTCTTCTAGTTCAGTATCCATGCACCTGTTCTTCTAGTTCAGTATCCATGCAGTTCAGTATCCATGCCCTGTTCTTCTAGTTCAGTATCCATGCACCTGTTCTTCTAGTTCAGTATCCATATCCATGCACCTGTTCTCTTCTAGTTCAGTATTCAGTATCATGCACCTGTTCTTCTAGTTCAGTATCCATGCACCTGTTCTTCTAGTTCAGTATCCATGCACCTGTTCTTCTAGTTCAGTATCCATGCACCTGTTCTTCTAGTTCAGTATCCATGCACCTGTTCTTCTAGTTCAGTATCCATGCACCTGTTCTTCTAGTTCAGTATCCATGCACCTGTTCTTCTAGTTCAGTATCCATGCACCTGTTCTTCTAGTTCAGTATCCATGCACCTGTTCTTCTAGTTCAGTATCCATGCACCTGTTCTTCTAGTTCAGTATCCATGCACCTGTTCTTCTAGTTCAGTATCCATGCACCTGTTCTTCTAGTTCAGTATCCATGTATTCCATGCACCTGTTCTTCTAGTTCAGTATCCATGCACCTGTTCTTCTAGTTCATATCCATGCACCTGTTCTTCTAGTTCAGTATCCATGCACCTGTTCTTCTAGTTCAGTATCCATGCACCTGTTCTTCTAGTTCAGTATCCATGCACCTGTTCTTCTAGTTCAGTATCCATGCACCTGTTCTTCTAGTTCAGTATCCATGCACCTGTTCTTCTAGTTCAGTATCCATGCACCTGTTCTTCTAGTTCAGTATCCATGCACCTGTTCTTCTAGTTCAGTATCCATGCACCTGTTCTTCTAGTTCAGTATCCATGCACCTGTTCTTCTAGCTCAGTATCCATGCACCTGTTCTTCTAGTTCTACTGACTGTGTTTATTTCAGCAATAAGGCACGACGGGGTGTGATATATGGCCAATTTACAACAGGCTAAGGGCTGTTCTTACACACGACGCAACGCAGAGTGCTTGGATACAGCCCTTGGCCATATACCACAATCCACTGAGGTGCCTTATTGCTGTTATAAACTGGTTACCAATGTAATTAGAGCAGTAAAAATAAATGTTTTGTCATACCCGTAGTATACAGTTGGATATACCACGGTTGTTAGCCAATCAGCATTCAGTGCTCAAACCACCTAGTTTAGAATTATATATTTTACTCCCTTCTTCCTCTGCACTCGTCTTGTGTTTGAATGACTGACCGTGCTCGTCTGTGTGCCCTTTCTGTGTTTTAATGGTTCTTGGTCTTCTGTGTGGCCTGCAGAGGCTTCAATGACTGAACCAGCCATCTGCTACATACTGGATGGAATCCTGCTCTTCTACTGCATCATCACCACCTTGCTCTTTGTCAGAGCCAAGGTGGGTCACAATACAGACTGTCTACCACTGGTCAGGTACTAGTTATTCAAGTGTATACAGTGGAGGTGAGTTTGTACACAGGTAATTAGAGGCATGTTCCCCTACAATTAAATACTGTAAGAGGATGTGTTATAGATACTGTACATGGACACAGAAGAGTGTCATTATCTCTTCTGTATCTGGTTTCCCCTCTCTCATTATCTCTCTGGTTTCCCCTCTCTCATATCTCTCTCATTATATCTTCTGTCTCTGGTTTCCCCTCTCTCATATCTCTCTCATTATCTCTTCCGTCTCTGGTTTCCCCTCTCTCATTATCTCTGTCTCTGCTTTCCCCTCTCTCATTATCTCTCTCCCTCATCTCTCATTATCTCTGTTTTTCCCTCTCTCATTATCACTCTCCCTCATCTCTATCTGTCTTTGTCTGTAGTGGTGTAAGTCTTCACCTGAACCCAAAGAGGACCCCACCCATGCAGTGAGTTCCCTAAAATGTCCCATACCTTTCAAGTGTGTGTGATCATGGACACGACGTGGTACTGACATTCTGAATATATGTTTTTTTTAAGGAACTCCAGCCAGGTGCTAATGCTGACGACCAACAGTCTGCAGCTACTAGACGGGTGAGTGAGTGGACTATTATGGCTGGTGTGTGAGAGAGGCCTTGTTCTAATTCCGTGTACAGATATTCGTGATCCGCACAGTCTTGCTAATGTGTTTGTTTGTGGTTGTCCGTCTCAGAAGCGCAAACAGGAAGCTAGTAGCGACACATACCAGGTAAAGACTTCTCTTTATACCACAAGTTTATTAGCGTGCTGAGACGTTGCAGAACACCGAGACCCTGAACGCAGCCAGTGTTTTGGATAGGTTCATCCACTTCCACAAGCTCTTAATATTGAACTTGTATTTTGTCCTCTAGGCCCTCCAGATAAAAGATGATGGAAATGATGACTACCAGGTGATCATGTCCAAGGGGAGGGTAAGAGTCCATCAGGTCACTCACATGGAACATGACATTTAGGAAATAACTGTCCATCTCAACTATGTATCAACGTGTGACATAGAAGTTTGAAATAATCAGGGTAGTGTATGCATAGGTTATATACATTTGCGAGATGGAAAGATGAAATATCGACTCCTTGGAGTATGGAGTCATCAGGGTGTCATAAAGCTGCTATCAAACTTACATGAGTAAAGGAAGACAAAACTAGGGCAACTCAAATGTGAAATGTTACCCGTCTGTAGAATAACTCTAAAGGATATTAACCTACCTACACTTTCTTCCTGTGGGTTCTCTTCTCACATGCTCGCAAAAAGAACAAGAAGGCCCGAGTCCCCCAGCCTCTCAGTGCAAAGACCCAGACCCGGGCCACTGCCCCACCACTACCTCCACACTGATCTGACCCAGTCAGCCCTGGGCACGGAGGCAGCAGTCGACTCCACTTGCAGCTCTGCCCTGCACTGATCCAATCTCTGAAGAGTACCTTCTAGATTATTTCCCGAGTTTTATGTGCATAGCTGTCTTCTACCCCTGAGCTCAACTCCCTGGCCTGTTATTGCATATTACAACTCAGCAGAAAAGTGTACATGTCTTGTCAATGTGTATTATCATGTCATTTGTTAAAGCCATCTATGGCAGTATGTGGTAATGTCAACATTACGACCGTAATAAAAGACTGGAACGTTCCAATGTTAAAACACTTGGAAAATGGTTTAATGACGTTTACAACAAAAGGGAACTGTACAGTTACAGTAAAAGATTAATCTTTATATACATATAAAAAACTAAAACAAAAATACAGCAGACAAATGCATCAAATCTACCATGTATCCTGATTCACATACTTAATGTTCTACACAATCTTTCAGTTCTATATGCTGCCAACCGCCATGTCTGGGGGGGGTTCTTAGTTGGTTATGAGGCATGTGTCCCCGTGGCAACAGTGAGCAGTGTTCTGGTCCATGGTGTAACAGTGGAACCGCGCGTCACAGTGACAGACGGTGTACTCAGAGGGAAAACTAGTCAGGAGATAAAAGGGGCACATTCCTTTAGTTTAGCCCAAGCTTGGTTTACAGAGGGAGAATTATCAGTGATTTTACAGAATGCATTTCTCAAAAATCCACAAACAGAAGTAATATTTACAAGTTGACCTTTTGTTTTTATTGTATTTTTCTGCTTGTTTTTTTTTTAAACCATTGATACTTGGGTCGTGTTAACTGATATATTCACACACACAGAATTTTTCACACACCCCAAAACATACAAAAATACTATATCTTTAATCTACCAAGAGTAAGACAATTCTGCAATTAGTTCCATGCTGTGACAGAAAAAGATCGATACACCAAACAGACAAGATTGTTGTTTTAAAACAAGACTTTTTTTCCATTTAGATTTCTCAGAAATATACCAAAATATACATCTAAGCTTTGGAATTACTGGGGCTAGGGCTAAAGCCAGTGCTGGGTTTATCTCTTAATACACACGCTGCAGGGTGAGAGAAAGAGGAAGAGAGAGAGAAAGAGAGAGAAAGAGAGAGTGTGACAGGACAGAGAGAGTTATCTTTGGTATCTGCGTTTGTCAAACATGAAATATTTGGATATTTTTTGCTTTGGGATAGCGCTTGTGAGATCCTACAACTCCCCCACTTAGAATAAAGCATCATATAACGTTTCCCTGGGACACCATTGACCAAAGAGCTTAGCCAATCAGACACAGGCCATGTGTAGTGAAGGACCATGATGCATAGTGTCACAGCGGGAGAGAGAAGCAAGAGAGACAGAGAAAGAAAGAAAACAGTGGTGAGACAGAGAGAAAGAACCAGAGAATTTGTATCCTAGCGACAATGTATCCTGGCAACTACAGTACACAGATAGGGAGCCAGACAGACGCACTGTATCCAAGAAGCAGAAACCGTGTATTTTTGTGACGGAAAAGGTGTGTCCTAGCAACAGTCCCAGAGACAGACAGAGGCAGACAGAGGCAGACAGAGGCAGACAGAGGCAGACAGAGACAGACAGAGACAGACAGAGGGACTCCTGAGCCTTTACAGCGTGCACAGGATGCACCCTCAATGTGTATTAACAAACATCACCCAGCCATCACGGGATTGGATAATTGATCTGTCTATCAGAGAACCTCACTTTGCCCCTCGAAGCTCTACCTATCCTCCCCCACAGGCCCTGCTACAGGTGCCTGTTGTGTCCGCGGCGCGCACGCACGCACACGCACGCATGCACAGCTCTGCCATACAGGCGTATCGACATTACAGGTGCTCAGGGAAGAGCGTGTGTGAGCACAGCTGCATGTCTTTTCTCGTGGGATGATGAGGCGGAGGGGTGAGAGATGGTCTAGTCCATATACAATCACTTTAGAAGTCTTTGGTTAACATTACCACAGGAAAGAGAGTGCAGCGAGGCAGCGCACCACCAGGTGAGTAGACACACCAACATCTACATTTACAATCTAAATAAGAATATAAAAAAGGACAGGATTGTCAAATCATAGAAAACAGAATAAGATTGGGATAAATCAAGTACACACTACTAAAAAGTGAAATGTGTGTATACTTTCAGCATTATAATAGGAGGTGGAGGTGTGAGAGGTCGCTGTGTGTTTAGCGTGAGCGTTGATGATGATGTTGTTCTTGTAAAAAATAAAGACAAGCAGACATTCTTAAGTGCTGGAGTGCGTCCTGTCTCCCCCCGGTGGCAGCAGCTGTCATGACACTCTGTACTCTTAAAACAGACATTTGTGAGCTTCTCTGATAGGACCATGTGTTTTTGGTGTTGTTTATGTTTATTTTTTTTCTTAAGTTTAATATTTTTCTTTACTAAAGTAGATTTGAAGCAAGTTTCACTCAGTCTCGAGCTAAAAATGAGGTATACAGTAGCTCCCTTAACCAAGCTAGTTACCCCAGACTTCCTGGTGTCTCGCTGCCCTCTCCTTTTACTAAACCTTTACACCCACCACACAGAACCACTGCGCCACATGCATCAACAAAGAACCACTTCTAGAGCATCAGACAAACCTGAGAGACATCCAGATCCACAACGGCACCAAAAACAATAAAACTGTATCAAAGGGGATCCACTCTTAACGCACAAAGATCCTGTATGTTTGAAGGATCCACTGACTGAGCCATCACAACAGATTATAATTAAATATAGCAAACCAGAGGATTCACTGGTGCACCATCGCATACCAACAAAGATCCTGTATCAGCCTCCAACACAGGCAATGGATCACTGACACACTCAGCTACTGTTCCATATTCTCACTCCCATCTTCCTTGAATGCTTTTATCATTATACTTTATCTGTAAGCTGAGAACAAATGCACCGTTGTGGTCTGCAGTCAGCTCTTCCTTCTCTCTTCCTTTCTCACTCACACACACACACACACACACACACACACACACACACACACACACACACACACACACACACACACACACCTCTGCTGGAGTTCAGTTAATAGTAAAGCTTTTCCTACAGGTATTGCCACCTGTCTGAGTCACCCCTAAAGTCATAGGTAGCAACATAACTGTGCCAGAACAGCACAAGCCCAAGAACTATGCACTGAGTAGGCTAGCTAAACACAAAAGATAGCGAGGAGGTAGCCTCTCTCACGAGATTACTCTCACACAAACATATGCTACAATGCTTTTGTCATCTAAATAACGATAAGGCGTAAATTATCATTTTCATATTTTGTCAAACTAAGGAAGCCAGTGATCTTGCCCTCTCGTGCTATACAAAACAATTAAAGGCATACGTAATTTAAAAAAACATCTAACGATTGTTAAAAACAGCACAGCAAATCAAGTCCATAGTAAACCAAACACAAACAAAAAAGACAATGAAAGATTAAGATTAGGCGCTTCAGTCTGTTTCCCTAGCAACAGCACAAACAGGGACTGTCCAATAGGAGCACCAGAGAAAGCCCCTCCCACTCAACAGACCACACCCACACGTGATGGCTACAGGTGTCTGTGATTCATGCACCAAGGGGGCGCGGTCTAAGTTTTTGGTCTTGAAAGTTTTTCAAAATTGCTATGATTAATAAAAAAAAACATTTTTTTGTCTTTTGAATATAAGCATGACAAAACACCACATTCAGTCTTGATAACATACTAGTTCAAATATAAAACATGAATATCTTACATGTGTTGTGTGTATATATATATATATGTATAGAATTAAGAAGAAAAAAAAGAAGCTTCTTTTCCTCTTATCCTTTAGTCGTTCCGCAGATAAATATTTCATTAACTTCCAATGGTGCCAATGGACACTGGTTCACCTAGCTACCGCACTTCATGACTGGTGAATGACTACAAACAGGACAACAAATAGAACGACAAGTCCCATTCGGACAGAACACCAGCCAAGTGATCAGCATGGAGACATCAACCCAGCCGCAGAGAGAAAGGCTTTCGCTTTGCTTTGGCAAGAAGGATCACAAAATAATGTTAAACTGTTAAAACCTGGAAATACCCATAAGTAGTAGTACTAGAAAATAGCAGTAGTAGTTTGTCCTAGTTTGTGATAACGATGACTCTTTTTTTGCCATCTTGTACAATTCAGCCATACAGTTCTTGTACATTCTATAATATTCAGCGGGTGTCAGATTTCTTAGAGAACCGAATGTTTAAGTGTTGCTGAGGTATTTAGTCAAAGTAATTCACGGGTGAAAAAGGAGCACAAAAACTGAACAGCGTGGAGCGAATTCTCTGCTTTCAAACTAGGCAGTCATTAATCTGGTTATGTCAGGGCCGATAGAACAACACTATTGCTGTGTGCTGTTCATGTTGTTACGAAAAGGGGCAGTTCGATAAGGGCAGCACAGAGGCTACGCTGCTTGGTTACAGGTCAGGATCTTGGTCCGAAACCTCTTTACTGGTGCTGCCAGTGGATGAGCTCCCCATAGTAAAGCTAGCTGGGCATTGAGGGGAAGGAGAGAAGGCTTCAACCACAGGAAATCGAGACCTGCTAACAGGATATGGTCACAAAGCTAGAAGAAGAAAACACGCAGAACGTTTGCCTCCATTCTAAGTTAAAGCAGCTGGTCATTAAAGCTAAAATATCCTTGTTCCTTAGAAGCGGGTTAGAGGTGGGGGATGCACACAGGTGGGTTTAAGGAGAAAACTTGTCAGTAGTAGTATTATGTAAAATAGTGATCGTGTGAACAGCACTTGCTGGCTCACACAGGCACAGCAGCTAGTGAGAAAACGACTTTGGTTCAAGCTTTTTATTTCATGGCTGAGTATTAGTAGAAAAACTCAAAATGGACAGCCCTTACCCGACTACTGAAAGCCTGACTACAGTCCAAACTGTTGCCCATCGGATATGCCAGTCTAGAAAGGGTCAGGACAGTCTGCCATATCATCATAGGGGGAAACATGTAGAGAAACGAGACCGAGCCTAGAGGATAAGCACCCATTGATATCATATAACCGCTACCATTCAAACCTAAACACCCCTCAAATATATGAACATTATACAGGGAGACACCTGACCTCCCGTCTTCCCATAACTTTCTTTTTGGTTATTTGCCCTGCTACTTTAAAGCTGAGCAGGGACAGCCATAGTCAAATTTAAAAATACGTTTGTCTTTGGAAAGTGATCATCAACATATTGCATTTTCATCTCCTGTTGTGTGTAGAGAGAGAGAGAGAGAGAGAGAGAGAGAGATTTTGTACTCATAAATATTAGAACTAGGCTAAGCTACACTGACAATAAACAGCACTAGTTTTAACAAATATTTTTGGTATATTTGAAGTAAGCCAGTCGAAAGACTGCAGAAATAAAGGACCATAAAACATGTTAAAAAACATGACAGAATGTTTAAGTCTTTCAAAACAGGCAGACTGCAGTTCATTGGTGGCATTAAAAAAAACAATGGCATTACAAAAAATGAAAAATATCTCAGCAAAAATACACAACGTCCCCATCTACCGCACACCAACGTCATCCAGTTGGCATGGCAACCAGACAGACAGACCGTCAGAGAACACTCAGTCACAGAACTCCATGTATCATACAGCTAACTGAGGCGTCTGTATTTGCCTGAGCTGTAAAGGTCACAAGAAAACCACTTAGCCCCTATACTGCCTGACCCCTGAACTGTGAACCCTGACCCCCCCCGCCATGAACCCCACAACACACAACCACCACCCCACAGACATGGGTCCATATGTAACCCGGGTTAAAGCTCTAAGCGTTATCATTTCTTATATCAGTGTCTATGGTCCACACCTAGACTACCATTTACAAATGCTCCATGGCCACTGGGCTACTGCGAAATGTCAAACTCAGTGTTACCAGACCGAGAGGACCAGAGAGAGACCCAGCAGCTAACCCTGTTTCTTAAAGCAACGATAACCGTTATATATCAGCCACTTATTATTACTCCATTTTTAAAGCCTTATAACCACGATAAAACTAATTATATATATAGCAGTTAAAACTTAATGTTAGACGTATAAAGTTCTGAAAATGTCCACTCACATAAAAACAAGAGAAAACAAACTAAAACGAGAACGTCTCTAAAATAAAACTTTGATATTCGTGCTGAGGCCTTTCCAACAGAGCCTCCGACACTATAAACTCAACCTAGACAGGGGAGACGCACAAACCCCCCTTTTAGTGATGATGTAGATTGCGAACTTAGTAGTAAATCATTTTTGTTAGAATAAAAAATTTAAAAGTAAAATCACACATTTTTGGTTAGAAGTACTTCAGAATACGTTCTGAACAGGGAAGAGAAAGATCTCTACTTGTGAAAAAGGTGACGGAGTAGAAAAGGTGGGTCTTCTCTGTTATTTACTCTCCCAAGACGTTGGTCAGGCGTCACACAAGGAGCACAAACCATAGAGTTCAAGACGATCATGCCTCAGAAAATGGCCGCCCCAGTCCTCCTGTGTGACCGGACGCATCCGACGACAAAAAAACATCATTTTTGGAGTACTAGGGAAGAGAGAATGGAAAAAAGACCAACATTTTTGGAGTACTAGGGAAGAGAGAATGGAAAAAAGACAAACATTTTTTTTTAAATAAATTCCAACCCGCTTCACAGAGGGTTTCTTTTTGGTGGCAGCAAAATATTTAAATAATGACAGATGACAGAGAGAAGGAAGAGGAGGAACAGGTGGGTAGAGCCATTAGTCTAAGGCCAAATCCCAAACAACAGCCCTATTCCCCCATATAGTGCCCTAATATGGCCAGAGCCAGACATATCGTACGCTACATTTAACCAAGAGTAGTGCACTAAATAGGGCATAGGGTTCCATTTGAGGCCTCCAGCTTCACTGGGCCCTGGAGGCAGTGGTGATGGTGGAGGCGGGAACTGGTACAGTCGCCGTGGTGACCTGGTGGTCAGCTGAGACCTGCAGGGCCCCTCCCCCAGCAGCTCCGGCTGACACCAGGTTGACAGGGTTGGTGGTGAGCAGGGACAGGTTCTGGGGGTTCAGGAAGAGGGGTTGCATCAGGTTGGGGGTGCTGCCGGCGGAGGTGTTGGCGAACAGCAGGTTACCGCTCCCATCCAGCGAGGTGATGGGGAGAGCACCGCCTGATGCCAGAGCTGCAGGGGGAGGAGAGGAGGGACAGAGGGGGTTTACCTAGATATCTAGACATCCTCAGTTGGAGGAGTTAGAGCTAACTGTGGATGGATATGAAGGGTAATGTAGCGAGCGCGAGTTCTCATTAAGTCTTGTACAGAATGGTGTGACGTGTGGTGAAGACCAGGAGGACAGTGTCCGGTACAGACTAGTTATACAGGTGGGGAGAACGAGCTTCTGGTAATGACTGGAGTGGAATCAGTGGAATGGTATCAAATACATCAAACGCATGGTTTCCAGGTGTTTGATGCCATTCCATTCGCTCCGTTCCAGCCGTTGTTATGAGCCGTCCTCCCCTCAGCAGCCTGCGTTGGTCTACAGGTGTATAAGTGGAAGGTTCAGAGCCATGAGAAAGGTAGTCTTAAATATATTGAGGTTGGACAAACAGTATAAAACTACACTGAACATGTGTATAAACACAGCAAATAAAGTGTTGTGCCCCTGTTTCATGAGCTTGTAATAGATCCCAGATGTTTTCCATTCTTTCTTACCTCCCTATTCATGATCATTTCTCCTTTGCCAAGATAATCCATCCACCTGACAGGTGTGGCATATCAAGAAACTGATTAAACAGCATGATCATTACACAGTTGAGGACAATAAAAGGCCACTTTAAAATGTGCAGTCTTGTCACACAACACAATGCCACAGAGCATCAAGTTGAGTGTGCAGTTGACATGCTGACTGCAGGAATGTCCCCCAGAGTTTCTGCCAGAGAATTGAATGTTAATTTCTCTTAACATAAGTTGCCTCCAAGTTGTTTTAGAGAATTTGGCAGTACGTCCAACCGGCCTCACAGACCACGTGTAACCACGGCAGCCCAGGACCTCCATACAGCTTCTTCACCTGTGGGATCATCTGAGGCGGGGGACTATTTCTGTCTGTAATAAAGCCCTTTTGTGTGGAAAGTGAGTAGGCCTATGCCCTCCCAGGCCCACCCAGGCTGTGCCCCTGCCCAGTCACATGAAATCCATATACTAGGGCCTAATTCATTCATTTCAATTGACTGATTGCAGTCAACATGTTGCGTTTATATTTTTATTCGGTATAATATGAGAACAGCCTATGTAAATGAGGTAATTAAACAGGTGTACTTGCCGCTCCACAGACCTTGGATGGTGGCCAGGGTGCTGTTGCTCAACATGGCGGGGTTCAGAGCCCCTCCCAGCCCCCCTGGAGCCAAGCTCAGCAAGGCCCCCCTACACAGAGACACACAGAGTAAGAAAGCAGGAGAGATTAAAAATCATTCCGATTCCTCCTTCAATCCCTGAGATTGTGATGATCACATGCTACTATTAATACTATGATTATTCAAAACATTTTGACTATTCACAAATCCTATTGAAATATTCTATTTCATTATATAATTCTGCATTCCAGATAGAGCATGACGACAGCCCTTCCTGTAGTTTGATATGTTCTGTGATCAGACCGCGCTCAGATATTGCCTCCCCATCCGACTCACCCAGGAGTGAACTGCGATGACGCCATAAGTCCTTGGTTAAGCCCGGCCATGGCGGCGAAACTCGCGCTGGTGGGTAACTGGGCGGCGCCTTGCAGGGCGGCCGACAGGCCCAGTCCAGCCACCATCACCTGACCCGTCCCCAGAGTGGTCGCTAGGGACGACGGTGCCTGCGTGACCACCGTGTGCTCCTGGGTTCCGCCCGTCTCCGCCGCCGTGGCCTGGAGGGCCGTGGGGGAGGGGCTTAGCGATGGGGAGCTGGTCACCGCAGTAACCATGGGTGCCGTGGAGATGACAGACGCCGTGTTCGTGGTCGCTCCTATGGTCGTGCCTGGGACAGAACGGGAGACTGGTGTTTAGTATTGGAGGACCAGAAGGTGGTAAATAGGAAGAGAATATTGATCCATAGCTAAATATGATCCTGTCTCTTTCCCTGTGCACCTGTGAACGTCAGGCCAGACACGCTGGTGCTGTTGAGAGGCATCACTGGGTTTACAGTCAGTGTGGTCGGTGTGTTACTGGTCACAAGGCTGGCCGTACTGGCCACCTGCAACAGGGAAGGAGAAGGAGAGGGGTTGAACATGGAATAGGAAAAAACACTTTGTGTGTGTGTGTGTGTGTGTGTGTGTGTGTGTGTGTGTGTGTGTGTGTGTGTGTGTGGTACATGCCAGTGTGCGTTGTCCATACCAGGGGGATCGTAGGGGTGAAGATGGTTTTGATGGGGCTGCTGCCTGTCCCTGTGTTGCTATATCCACCGCTGGGGGGGTTGATCCTCTTCTCTTTCTGCCGGCGGTTACAGAACCACACCCGGATCACCTCCTTCTCCATGTTGAGCTGGTCGGCGATCATGGTGATCTCCTCAGAGGTAGGTTTTTGGTTCTGCTTGAAGAGGGCAAAAACACAGGGATTCCCTTTCAGTATGGGGCAGTTCCTGAGAGATAATCTAGAATATGAAATGTCACTCACTTCCAGAAATCTCTTTTCTAAGGCCAAACGGATGTTGGTCTCGATGCTGGTCCTCTTCTTGCGTCGGCGGTTCAGCCCCTCCATACCCAGGCCAGGGGAGCCCAGGGCGCTGGGGCTGGACAGGGCCTGGTCAGACGACAGATTGTCTGCATAAACAGCACCGCGACAAAGGACAGGGACAAAGGTAAAGACCAGGTATATGTACGTACACAATGCAGTACACAATACAGCACACACACAGGGCTGGCGGTCAGCTCAGGGACAAACCTGCATCGTTGAGCCACTTCTCCAGCAGTGGCTTCAGCTTGCACATGTTCTTAAAGCTCAGGTTCAAGGCCTCAAAGCGGGAGATGGTGGTCTGGCTGAAGTCGTTACCGTACAGCTTGCCCATAGCCAGGCCAACATCTCCCTGGGGGAGACAGAGAGAGGGTAAGGGACAGCTCTGCTGTTATCATACAAACACACATACAAACCTTCCTACTGCTCCCTGACAACCCCAACCACACACACACACCTTCCTACAGCTCCCTGACAACCCCAACCACACACACACACACACACACACACACACCTTCCTACAGCTACCTGACAACCCAACCACACACACCTCCCTACAGCTCCTGACAACCCCAACCACACACACCTTCCTACAGCTCCCTGACAGCCCCAACCACACACACACACACACCTTCCAACAGCTACCTGACAACCCCAACCACACACACACACACACACACACACACCTTCCGACAGCTCCCTGACAGCCCCAACCACACACACACACACACCTCCCTACAGCTACCTGACAACCCAACCACACACACACCTCCTGACAACCCCAACCACACACACCTTCCTACAGATCCCTGACAACCCCAACCACACACACACCTTCCTACAGATCCCTGACAACCCCAACCACACACACACCTTCCTACAGCTCCCTGACAACCCCAACCACACACACACCTTCCTACAGCTCCCTGACAACCCCAACCACACACACACACCTTCCTACAGCTCCCTGACCACCCCAACCACACACACACACACCCACCTTCCTACAGCTCCCTGACAACCCCAACCACACACACACACACCCATCATCCTACAGCTCCCTGACAACCCCAACCACACACACACCTGTGTGAAGCCCAGTTTGATGCGTCTCTGTTTGAAGGTCTTGGCAAACTGTTCCAGCTCCTCCAGGTCACTGGGCTCCTCCAGACTGGGTGTGGCCAGGCGTTTAGGGGGTGAGGTCTGGCTGTGGGACAGAGGCTGGATGGGCGTGGCTGCTATCGTGCGGGTTGGAGTCGCTGGCTACAAGATGGGAGATGGGGTGTGTATGGGGTTAGACAAACTAAACAAGGTTTAAACTCGAAAGGTTTGAAACATGGTAGCCGTATCTGTAGTGTCTGACCTGTGTGGAGAGCGTGATGCTGGGATGAGTCTGCAGGAGGTTGGCTTGGCTTTGAGGTAGTTGAGTTAGAAGACTCTGGCCTTGCAGGAGACCTGTTGAGGGAATAATGGAGAACTTTTAAGAGGCATAAAGGGAGGGTGAGAGTATATGTGCGCGTGCCTGTGTTCGTGTGGGTGTATCTGCGTGCCTGTGTTCGTGTGGGTGCATCTGCGTGCGTGCGTGGTGTGTGTGTGTGCGTGTGGTGTGTGTTCGTGTGGGTGTATCTGCGTGCCTGTGTTCGTGTGGGTGTATCTGCGTGCCTGTGTTCGTGTGGGTGTATCTGCGTGCCTGTGTTCGTGTGGGTGTATCTGCGTGCCTGTGTTCGTGTGTGTGCGTGTGTGTGTGCGTGTGTTCGTGTGGGTGTATCTGCGTGCCTGTGTTCGTGTGGGTGCATCTGCGTGCGTGCGTGCGTGTGTGTGTGTGGTGTGTGCATGCGTGGTGTGCGTGTGGTGTGTGTGTGTGCGTGTGGTGTGTGTGTGTGCGTGTGCGTGGTACATACTCTGCTGGCCCTGTGGTGACTGTGAGATGATGAACTGGCCAGGCTGCAGCTGGGTAGCGATGTGGTGGCCAGGCTGAACCAGGACAAACTGGGGCATGGTCAGGTTCTGCTGCTGCAGCTGTTGTAACTGCTGAACATCCTCACACACACCAGGAGAGGAGCACACATTACTACAGGTATACACAAATCACTTAATGCTGTTGTTGTTCATCTCACACAAACATGGAGCCTTCGTATCTAGAGGTACAACAGTATTAACAGGCAGGCTATAGTCCTAAAGGTAAGAGTGGTACAGGGCTTCAAAGGTCTCCCTTCTAGCTTCATACTGCAGAGATCAACAGAGGAAGGTTCTCATCAAGCTTCCTCATGGAGATCAGGTTCTAATGTGCTACAGGAAAAAAACCACACTCATTCCTACTACACTGTTTTTACAGATGTACCACTACAGTGACATTATACAGGTCCAGTCATTCATGTAACAGTGATTTAAAAAGGAGTACTACAGGTAGGTAACTGTTGAAGGTCGCCATCTCATAGGGGTATCCCAGCTGGCTGAGCTGGCCTGGGAGATGGGTAGAACCAGAGGGAATCTGAGGGGGAACGATGTGAACATTACCTCCAGAGCTCCATGGTTCCTGCATATTCAATTCATGATGACACTGTGGTTGGTATATGATATATAGTGGAACAGTATTGGGTTTGACATCATTACATAGTTTTTTATTTATTTCACACCCCATTCTAGAGGTAGCAGGATACTCTGCCCCCTGCAGATTCCATCTAGCCCTAGTGATGATGTGGTGTGTTTACCTGTCTTTGTGTGTGTGTGTCTCTCTGTGTGTGTGTGTCTCTCTGTGTGTGTGTGTGTGTGTGTGTGTGTGTGTGTGTGTGTGTGTGTGTGTGTGTGTGTGTGTGTGTGAATCTCTTACAGAGGTGATCTGGATGGGCTGGGACAGGGGTAGTTGTGTGATAGGGGTGGCTGCAGAGGCAGAGATGCTGGCCCCCGTAGTGCTGCTCTGCTGGCTGGCTGACTGCTGCTGCATGGCTGCTGCTAGGAGCTGGGCCTGGGCCTGTTGCAACAACAACTGCTGCTGCGCTGGAGACAGGGTCAACTAGAGAGAAGGAGCAGGGGAGAGGAGAGGAAGAGGTAAGAGAGAGGAGTGGGGGAGAAGAGAGGAAGAGGTAAGAGAGAGGAGCGGGGGAGAAGAGAGGAAGAGGTAAGAGAGAGAGGGGGAAAGAGGGAGAGAGGAGGACATGGTAGAGTGGGAGAGGAGAGGAGGGCAGAGAGAAAGAGGGAGATAGAAAGCGAGAGATGACATATTGTGGAGAGAGGGTAAAGCGGTGTGAGAAATAAAGAGACAGCAGGGAAGAAGAGAAACAGTAGGTTGTCCTAACTATCTATTTCAAAAGTCAAAGGATTTTCATGTTTCAAATGAATACAACGTCAAGCAGTACATGTGATGCAGTGACGGCGTGTCCAGGGGCCAAGAGATGGAGAGAGGAAAGGACTCGTGCTTTTGGACAGAAGATGACTTCGCTGTGAAGCCTTACTGGATGAAGATGTCACAGCCACTGGCCGTCTGACCCTCAGGTCACATGTGAGGGCATGCTGGCAATGTGACAGAGACAGAAGGATCACGGATGAGCATGACGCCTGGGCTCACGCACACACACAGATGGTACCAGGGTGATGTGTGTCAGGGGAGTTGACATGATCTGCATGCACAAGCAGGTTATACGCCACACTGATCATAGCAGGAATTAATGGAATGCATATGATAGGTAGATCAATTCCCATCCAATCTTTATATGAATCACTGGTCACTAAGGAGAGGAAACAAGTAAAATAGTATTTGGACATAACAACACCCTCTCTCTGTGTGTGTGTGTGTGTGTGTGTGTGTGTGTGTGTGTGTGTGTGTGTGTGTGTTCTTCTCCTTATCAGCCCTGCTCTAAGAACAGTGAAAGCATCATGGTGGACGATGCCTACTGGGCATTTGCTGTTCTTTCAGATCAGGGCAGATGAGGGAGATGAGACGAGAAGACCATAGAGATCCATCACATTACAGACAGACAGATGAACTGACAGGCAAGCAGGCAGGCAGACAGCATGCCACTTACTCCAGCTATCTGTCCCCCAGCCAGCATGAGCTGGGCCTGAGGCAGCACGCCCTGCTGGACGGAGGTCGGAATTGCACCCGAGTCTTCTGACTTGGACTAGAAGCAGAGTACATAGGATAACCTTATATAGGATAAACTCACATAGGATAACCTCATGTTTGATTTAATTAACCTTTATTATATAGGATAAACTCATATAGCATAACCTCATATAGGATAACCTCATATAGGATAAACTCATATAGGATAAACTCATATAGGATAAACTCATGTTTTATTTAATTAACCTTTATTATATAGGATAAACTCATATAGGATAACCTTATACAGGATAACCTTATATAGGATAAACTCATGTTTTATTTAATTAACCTTTATTATATAGGATAACCTCATGTTTGATTTAATTAACCTTTATTATATAGGATAACCTCATGTTTGATTTAATTAACCTTAATTAGATAGGATAACCTCATATAGATAGGATAACCTCATGTTTGATTTAATTAACCTTTATTATTTAGGATAACCTCATAGGATAAACTCATGTTTTATTTAATTAACCTTTATTATATAGGATAAACTCATATAGGATAATCTTATACAGGATAACCTTATATAGGATAAACTCATGTTTGATTTAATTAACCTTTATTATATAGGATAACCTCATATAGGATAACCTCATGTTTGATTTAATTAACCTTAATTATATAGGATAACCTCATGTTTGATTTAATTAACCTTAATTATATAGGATAACCTCATATAGATAGGATAACCTCATATAGATAGGATAACCTTCCCAGAAGACATGTCATATAGAAACAGACTCATGGTACAGTCACTTCCTGATAAGTGCAATACTCTGACTGTAAACTGAGCGCAATACTCTTTTCCAGTCCAAATATATCCGCATTCTTTTACAACGTCATGTTGCGGTTTATTCCAGAGTCTCGAGACGTTGCATTTATCACAAGTCGTCAGTTCTCTGTACACCATATCGGTATGTTTTTAAATAAATAATGATGTTGACTGCTACTTATTGTATACAGAAGCCAAAAATCTAGTTGTTAGATTCTTGATTAGAGAAAGACCCATACTTTACTTTTCAACCTTGGAGTGTAGAAGAAGTGGAAAACATCTACACACCAAGACAAAACACACTCCCACTGACAGATATCCACAAACACAGGGTTTCAATACTAGGTAACCTATTGAAGGTATTGTCTTAACAGAAAATTATCTACATGAGAAAGGCAGGAAGGGAGGTGGGTGTTTGAAATGTACTGCAGCCCACAGAGAACAGCGAGAGGAAGGAGAGAGGGAAGGAAGAAGGGAGGGGGTGAGTGAAGAAGTTAATCAAAAAAAATGTTTTTTAAATGTTATGCAGTGCATGTGAATTCTGCATAGATTTGCATATTCTCCGCCATCTGTTTCCAAGCAACCGCAGAGCAGCTAATTAGCATACCGGGTTGATTAATCTGCCTTGTTCCTAGCCTAACCCATTTAAATGCGCTGTTCCTGTGTGTCGCTGTTACCTGTTGGAGGAGAGCCTGTGTGTGTGCGTTGGTGATTGCGCTTGTGGTCTGAACAGTCTGCCTCTGAAAGTCCAGTCCATTCGTTTGGATTTCTGAGAACAGAAAAGCAATCAAGTCATCAGACGAGGAAAATAATGGCACTCTCACCCCCCCGTTCACATAGCACTCTCACACCCCCCTTCTCATAGCACTCACACCCCCTTCACATAGCACTCTCACACACCCCCTGTTCACATAGCACTCTCACACCCCCTCTGTTCACATAGCACTCACACCCCCCTGTTCACATAGCACTCACACCCCCCTGTTCACATAGCACTCTCACACCCCCTTCTCATAGCACCCTCTCACCCCCCTTCACATCGCACTCTCTCACCCCCCCCCTTCACATAGCACTCTCACACCCGCCCTTCACATAGCACTCTCGCACCCCCTTCACATAGCACTCTCGCACCCCCCTTCACATAGCACTCTCACACCCCCTTCACATAGCACTCTCACACCCCCTGTTCACATAGCACTCTCACACTCCCCCTGTTCACATAGCACTCCCACCCCCCTGTTCACATAGCACTCTCACACCCCCTTCTCATAGCACCCTCTCACCCCCCTTCACATCGCACCCTCTCACCCCCCCCCAGTTTCACATAGCACTCTCACACCCCCCCTTCACATAGCAGTAAAGTGGCTGTTCCACTGATGTCAGAAGGTGAATTCACCAATTTGTAAGTCGCTCTGGATAAGAGCGTCTGCTAAATGACTTAAATGTAATGTAATGTAGCACTCTCACACCCCCCCGTTCACAAAGCAACTCTCACGCCCCCCTTCACATAGCACTCTCACCCCCCCAGTTTCACATAGCACCCTCTCACCCCCCCCCCCCAGTTTCACATAGCACCCTCTCACCCCCCAGTTTCACATAGCACCCTCTCACCCCCCCCCCCCCCAGTTTCACATAGCACTCACCCCCCACCCCCCTTCACATAGCACTCACACCCCCTTCACATAGCACTCACACCCCCTGTTCACATAGCACTCACACCCCCTGTTCACATAGCACTCACACAACCCCCCTGTTCACATAGCATAAAAACACCCCCCTGTTCACATAGCACTCTCACACCCCCCCTTCACATAGCACTCTCACAACCCCCCCGTTCACATAGCACACACAACCCCCCTGTTCACATAGCACACACACCCCCCTGTTCACATAGCACACACACCCCCTTCACATAGCACTCTCACACCCCCGCCCGTTCACATAGCACTCTCACAACCCCCCCCGTTCACATAGCACTCACACCCCCCTGTTCACATAGCACTCTCACACCCCCTTCACATAGCACTCTCACACCCCCTTCACATAGCACTCTCACACCCCCGCCCGTTCACATAGCACTCTCGCACCCCCCTTCACATCGCACTCACACCCCCCTTCACATAGCACTCACACACCCCCCTTCACATAGCACTCTCAAACCCCCCTTCACATAGCACTCTCACACCCCCCACCCGTTCACATAGCACTCTCACAACCCCCCTGTTCACATAGCACACACACCCCCCCCCTGTTCACATAGCACTCACACCCCCTGTTCACATAGCACTCACCCCCCTTCAAATAGCACTCTCACACCCCCCTTCACATAGCACTCTCACACCCCCCGCCCCGTTCACATAGCACTCTCGCACCCCCCTTCACATAGCACTCACACCCCACTCTCTCATAGCACTCACACACCCCCCCTTCACATAGCACTCTCCACTCTCACACCCCCTTCACATCGCACTCCCACACCCCCCCTTCACATAGCACTCTCGCACCCCCCTTCACATAGCACTCTCGCACCCCCCTTCACATAGCACTCTCACACCACCCCTGTTCACATAGCACTCTCACACCCCCTGTTCACATAGCACTCACACACCCCCCTTCTCATAGCACTCACACCCCCTTCACATAGCACTCTCACACACCCCCTGTTCACATAGCACTCTCACACACCTCCCCCTGTTCACATAGCACTCTCACACCCCCTCTGTTCACATAGCACTCACACCCCCCTGTTCACATAGCAATCTCACACCCCCTTCTCATAGCACCCTCTCACCCCCCTTCACGTAGCACTCTCACACCCCCCTTCACATAGCACTCTCACACACCCCCTTCACATAGCACTCTCACCCCCCAGTTTCACATAGCACCCTCTCACCCCCCCCCAGTTTCACATAGCACCCTCTCACCCCCCCCCCCCAGTTTCACATCGCACTCTACGCACCCCCTCAGTTTCGCATAGCACTCTCGCACCCCCCTTCACATAGCACTCTCACACCCCCCTTCACATAGCACTCTCACACCCCCTTCACACCCCCCTTCACATAGCACTCTCACACCCCCCTTCACATCGCACTCTCACACCCCCTTCACATAGCACCCTCACACCCCCTTCACATAGCACTCTCACACCCCCTTCACATAGCACTCTCACACCCCCTTCACATAGCACTCTCACACCCCCTTCACATAGCACTCTCACACCCCCTTCACATAGCACCCTCTCACCCCCCTTCACATAGCACTCTCACACCCCCCATTCACATAGCACTCTCACACCCCCCTTCACATAGCACTCTCACACCCCCGCCCGTTCACATAGCACTCTCACAACCCCCCTGTTCACATAGCACACACACCCCCCTGTTCACATAGCACTCACACCCCCTGTTCACATAGCACTCACCCCCCCTTCAAATAGCACTCTCACACCCCCCTTCACATAGCACTCTCACACCCCCGCCCGTTCACATAGCACTCTCGCACCCCCTTCACATAGCACTCACACCCCACTCTCTCATAGCACTCACACACCCCCTTCACATAGCACTCTCCACTCTCACACCCCCTTCACATCGCACTCCCACACCCCCCTTCACATAGCACTCTCGCACCCCCTTCACATAGCACTCTCGCACCCCCCTTCACATAGCACTCTCACACCACCCCTGTTCACATAGCACTCTCACACCCCCCTGTTCACATAGCACTCACACACCCCCTTCTCATAGCACTCACACCCCCCCTTCACATAGCACTCTCACACACCCCCTGTTCACATAGCACTCTCACACACCTCCCCCTGTTCACATAGCACTCTCACACCCCCTCTGTTCACATAGCACTCACACCCCCCTGTTCACATAGCACTCTCACACCCCCTTCTCATAGCACCCTCTCACCCCCCTTCACGTAGCACTCTCACACCCCCCTTCACATAGCACTCTCACACACCCCCTTCACATAGCACTCTCACCCCCCAGTTTCACATAGCACCCTCTCACCCCCCCCAGTTTCACATAGCACCCTCTCACCCCCCCCCAGTTTCACATCGCACTCTCGCACCCCCTCAGTTTCGCATAGCACTCTCGCACCCCCTTCACATAGCACTCTCACACCCCCCTTCACATAGCACTCTCACACCCCCTTCACACCCCCCTTCACATAGCACTCTCACACCCCCTTCACATCGCACTCTCACACCCCCCTTCACATAGCACCCTCACACCCCCCTTCACATAGCACTCTCACACCCCCTTCACATAGCACTCTCACACCCCCTTCACATAGCACTCTCACACCCCCTTCACATAGCACTCTCACACCCCCTTCACATAGCACCCTCTCACCCCCCTTCACATAGCACTCTCACACCCCCTTCACATAGCACTCTCACACCCCCCCATTCACATAGCACTCTCACACCCCCCTTCACATAGCACTCTCACACCCCCCGTTCACATCGCACTCTCACCCCCCAGTCTCACCCCCCCCCAGTTTCACATAGCACTCTCACCCCCTGCCCAGTTTCACATAGCACTCTCACCCCCCTGCCCAGTTTCACATAGCACTCTCTCACCCCCCCCCAGTTTCACATAGCACTCTCACCCTCCCCCAGTTTCACATAGCACTCTCACCCTCCCCCAGTTTCACATAGCACTCTCACCCTCCCCCCAGTTTCACATAGCACTCTCACCCTCCCCCAGTTTCACATAGCACTCTCACCCCCGCCCAGTTTCACATAGCACTCTCACCCCCCCAGTTTCACATAGCACTCTCTCACCCTCCCCCAGTTTCACATAGCACTCTCTCACCCTCCCCCAGTTTCACATAGCACTCTCACCCTCCCCCAGTTTCACATAGCACTCTCTCACCCCCCAGTTTCACATAGCACTCTCACCCTCCCCCCAGTTTCACATAGCACTCTCTCACCCTCCCCCCAGTTTCACATAGCACTCTCACCCCCCCCCAGTTTCACATTGCACTCTCACCCCCCCCAGTTTCACATAGCACTCTCTCACCCCCCCAGTTTCACATAGCACTCTCACCCTCCCCCAGTTTCACATAGCACTCTCACCCCCCAGTTTCACATAGCACTCTCTCACCCTCCCCCAGTTTCACATAGCACTCTCACCCTCCCCCCAGTTTCACATAGCACTCTCTCACCCCCCCAGTTTCACATAGCACTCTCACCCTCCCCCCAGTTTCACATAGCACTCTCTCACCCTCCCCCCAGTTTCACATAGCACTCTCACCCTCCCCCCAGTTTCACATAGCACTCTCACCCCCCCCCAGTTTCACATAGCACTCTCTCACCCCCCAGTTTCACATAGCACTCTCACCCTCCCCCCCAGTTTCACATAGCACTCTCTCACCCTCCCCCAGTTTCGCATAGCACTCTCACCCTCCCCCAGTTTCACATAGCACTCTCACCCCCGCCCAGTTTCACATAGCACTCTCACCCCCCCCCAGTTTCACATAGCACTCTCTCACCCTCCCCCAGTTTCACATAGCACTCTCTCACCCTCTCCCCAGTTTCACATAGCACTCTCACCCTCCCCCAGTTTCACATAGCACTCTCTCACCCCCCCAGTTTCACATAGCACTCTCACCCTCCCCCCAGTTTCACATAGCACTCTCTCACCCCCCCAGTTTCACATAGCACTCTCACCCACCCCCCAGTTTCACATAGCACTCTCTCACCCCCCCGTTTCACATAGCACTCTCTCACCCCCCCAGTTTCACATAGCACTCTCTCACCCCCCCCCAGTTTCACATAGCACTCTCACCCTCCCCCAGTTTCACATAGCACTCTCTCACCCCCCCCCCCCCAGTTTCACATAGCACTCTCACCCCCCCCCAGTTTCACATAGCACTCTCTCACCCCCCCCCCCAGTTTCACATAGCACTCTCTCACCCCCCAGTTTCACATAGCACCCCCCCCCCCAGTTTCACATAGCACTCTCTCACCCCCCCCCAGTTTCACATAGCACTCTCACCCCCCCCCCAGTTTCACATAGCACTCTCACCCCCCCCCAGTTTCACATAGCACTCTCTCACCCCCCCAGTTTCACATAGCACTCTCACCCTCCCCCAGTTTCACATAGCACTCTCCACCCCCCAGTTTCACATAGCACTCTCTCACCCCCCCCCAGTTTCACATAGCACTCTCTCACCCCCCCAGTTTCACATAGCACTCTCTCACCCCCCCCCAGTTTCACATAGCACTCTCTCACCCCCCCCCAGTTTCACATAGCACTCTCACCCCCCCCCAGTTTCACATAGCACTCTCTCACCCCCCCAGTTTCACATAGCACTCTCTCACCCCCCAGTTTCACATAGCACTCTCACCCCCCCAGTTTCACATAGCACTCTCTCACCCCCCCCCAGTTTCACATAGCACTCTCACCCCCCCCCCCAGTTTCACATAGCACTCTCACCCCCCCCCAGTTTCACATAGCACTCTCACCCCCCCCCCCAGTTTCACACTACCCCCCCCCAGTTTCACATAGCACTCTCACCCCCCAGTTTCACATAGCACTCTCTCACCCCCCCAGTTTCACCCCCACCCCCCCAGTTTCACATAGCACTCACCCCCCCCCAGTTTCACATAGCACTCTCTCACCCCCCCAGTTTCACATAGCACCCTCACCCCCCCCCCCAGTTTCACATAGCACTCTCACCCCCCCCCAGTTTCACATAGCACTCTCACCCCCCACATAGCACTCTCACCCCCCCCAGTTTCACCCCCCCCCCCCCCCCGTTTCACATAGCACTCTCTCACCCCCCCCCCCAGTTTCACATAGCACTCTCACCCCCCCCCGTTTCACATAGCACTCACACCCCCCCCCCCAGTTTCACATAGCACTCTCTCACCCCCCCGTTTCACATAGCACTCTTTCACCCCCCCAGTTTCACATAGCACTCTCACCCTCCCCCCCCGTTTCACATAGCACTCTTTCACCCCCCCCCTGTTTCACATAGCACTCTTTCACCCCCCCCCCGTTTCACATAGCACTCTCACCCCCCCCCGTTTCACATAGCACTCTCTCACCCCCCCCCCCGTTTCACATAGCACTCTCACCCCCCCCCCCCCGTTTCACATAGCACTCTTTCACCCCCCCCGTTTCACATAGCACTCTCTCACCCCCCCGTTTCACATAGCACTCTTTCCCCCCCCAGGTTTCACATAGCACTCTCTCACCCCCCCGTTTCACATAGCACTCTTTCACCCCCCCCCCCCGTTTCACATAGCACTCTTTCACCCCCCCCACATAGCACTCTCTCACCCCCCCGTTTCACATAGCACTCTCACCCCCCCCCCAGTTTCACATAGCACTCTTTCACACCCCCCCCCGTTTCACATAGCACTCTCACCCCCCCGTTTCACATAGCACTCTTTCACCCCCCGTTTCACATAGCACTCTCTCACCCCCCCCCGTTTCACATAGCACTCTTTCACCCCCCCCGTTTCACATAGCACTCTCTCACCCCCCCCCGTTTCACATAGCACTCTCACCCCCCCCCGTTTCACATAGCACTCTTTCACCCCCCCGTTTCACATAGCACTCTCTCACCCCCCCGTTTCACATTGCACTCTTTCACCCCCCCGTTTCACATAGCACTCTCTCACCCCCCCCGTTTCACATAGCACTCTCTCACCCCCCCGTTTCACATAGCACTCTCTCACCCCCCCCCGTTTCACATAGCACTCTCACCCCCCCAGTTTCACATAGCACTCTTTCACCCCCCCCCCCAGTTTCACATAGCACTCTCTCACCCCCCCCCAGTTTCACATAGCACTCTCACCCTCCCGAGTTTCACATAGCACTCTCTCACCCCCCCCCCCGTTTCACATAGCACTCTCTCACCCCCCCCCCCGTTTCACATAGCACTCTCACCCCCCCCCAGTTTCACATAGCACTCTTTCACCCCCCCGTTTCACATAGCACTCTCTCACCCCCCAGTTTCACATAGCACTCTCACCCTCCCCCCAGTTTCACATAGCACTCTCTCACCCCCCCCCCCCGTTTCACATAGCACTCTCACCCCCCCCCCCAGTTTCACATAGCACTCTTTCACCCCCCCGTTTCACATAGCACTCTCTCACCCCCCCCCCGTTTCACATAGCACTCTCACCCCCCCCCCCAGTTTCACATTGCACTCTTTCACCCCCCCCCCGTTTCACATAGCACTCTCTCACCCCCCCCCAGTTTCACATAGCACTCTCACCCTCCCCGAGTTTCACATAGCACTCTCTCACCCCCCCGTTTCACATAGCACTCTCACCCCCCCCCAGTTTCACATAGCACTCTTTCACCCCCCCGTTTCACATAGCACTCTTTCACCCCCCCCCCCGTTTCACATAGCACTCTCTCACCCCCCCCCCGTTTCACATAGCACTCTTTCACCCCCCCGTTTCACATAGCACTCTTTCACCCCCCCCCCCGTTTCACATAGCACTCTCTCACCCCCCAGTTTCACATAGCGCACACAGATCAACACGTGTGAAAATAATGCACACACTGAAGTAACACAAGCACCACCTCTCCTTCCAGTTCTCTGCTGCCAATGACTAGAGCGAACTACAAAAATCACTGAAGATGGAGACTCATATCTCCCTCACTAACTTTAAGCACCAGCTGTCAGAGCAGCTCACAGATCACTGCACCTGTACATAGCCCATCTGTAAATAACCCATCCAACTACCTCATCCCCATACTGTTATTTATTTATTTTGCTCCTTTGCACCCCAGTATCTCTACTTGCACACTCATCCTCTGCACATCTACCATTCCAGTGTTTATTTGCTATATTGTAATTATTTCGCCACTATGGCCTATTTATTGCCTTACCTCCCTTATCTTACCTCATTTGCACACACTGTACATAGACTTTTTCTATTGTATTATTGACTGTATGTTTGTTTATTCCATGTGTAACTCTGTGTTGTTGTTTGTGTCGCACTGCTTTGCTTTATCTTGGCCAGGTCGCAGTTGTAAATGAGAACTTGTTCTCAACTGGCCTACCTGGTCAAATAAAGGTGTTCTCAACTGGCCTACCTGGTCAAATAAAGGTGTTCTCAACTGGCCTACCTGGTCAAATAAAGGTGTTCTCAACTTGCCTACCTGGTCAAATAAAGGTGTTCTCAACTTGCCTACCTGGTCAAATAAAGGTGTTCTCAACTGGCCTACCTGGTCAAATAAAGGTGTTCTCAACTGACCTACCTGGTCAAATAAAGGTGTTCTCAACTGGCCTACCTGGTTAAATAAAGGTGTTCTCAACTGGCCTACCTGGTCAAATAAAGGTGTTCTCAACTGGCCTACCTGGTCAAATAAAGGTGTTCTCAACTGGCCTACCTGGTCAAATAAAGGTGTTCTCAACTGGCCTACCTGGTTAAATAAAGGTGTTCTCAACTGGCCTACCTGGTTAAATAAAGGTGTTCTCAACTGGCCTACCTGGTTAAATAAAGATGTTCTCAACTGGCCTACCTGGTTAAATAAAGGTGTTCTCAACTGGCCTACCTGGTTAAATAAAGGTGTTCTCAACTGGCCTACCTGGTTAAATAAAGGTGTTCTCAACTGGCCTACCTGGTTAAATAAAGGTGTTCTCAACTGACCTACCTGGTCAAATAAATGTGTTCTCAACTGGCCTACCTGGTCAAATAAAGGTGTTCTCAACTGACCTACCTGGTCAAATAAAGGTGTTCTCAACTTGCCTACCTGGTCAAATAAAGGTGTTCTCAACTGGCCTACCTGGTCAAATAAAGGTGTTCTCAACTGACCTACCTGGTCAAATAAAGGTGTTCTCAACTGGCCTACCTGGTTAAATAAAGGTGTTCTCAACTGGCCTACCTGGTCAAATAAAGGTGTTCTCAACTTGCCTACCTGGTCAAATAAAGGTGTTCTCAACTGGCCTACCTGGTCAAATAAAGGTGTTCTCAACTGACCTACCTGGTCAAATAAAGGTGTTCTCAACTGGCCTACCTGGTTAAATAAAGGTGTTCTCAACTGGCCTACCTGGTCAAATAAAGGTGTTCTCAACTGGCCTACCTGGTCAAATAAAGGTGTTCTCAACTGGCCTACCTGGTTAAATAAAGGTGTTCTCAACTGGCCTACCTGGTTAAATAAAGGTGTTCTCAACTGGCCTACCTGGTTAAATAAAGATGTTCTCAACTGGCCTACCTGGTTAAATAAAGGTGTTCTCAACTGGCCTACCTGGTTAAATAAAGGTGTTCTCAACTGGCCTACCTGGTTAAATAAAGGTGTTCTCAACTGGCCTACCTGGTTAAATAAAGGTGTTCTCAACTGGCCTACCTGGTCAAATAAATGTGTTCTCAACTGGCCTACCTGGTCAAATAAAGGTGTTCTCAACTGACCTACCTGGTCAAATAAAGGTGTTCTCAACTGGCCTACCTGGTTAAATAAAGGTGTTCTCAACTGGCCTACCTGGTCAAATAAAGGTGTTCTCAACTGGCCTACCTGGTCAAATAAAGGTGTTCTCAACTGGCCTACCTGGTCAAATAAAGGTGTTCTCAACTGGCCTACCTGGTCAAATAAAGGTGTTCTCAACTGGCCTACCTGGTCAAATAAAGAAAACAACAACTCACTGAACCTCTCATGCCGTTAGGTTGCTCCACACACACACACACACACACACACACACGGCTGTGTGCAGAGGGCAAGAAAAAGGACCAAAGGTTTTCAAACAGAAGACCATTAACTGAACTAATAGCCTAATGAACCAAGGTCCTTTTCATTATCCGTTTGTGACCAGTTGAAGGAGTTCCAGACAGGCAGAGCAAAGCAGCGGCAGGTCACAACAGGTAACTCACCTGTGTTGCCGTCCCCACTCTGACTCTCCATTCCACATGTACTCGTTTCTGACACATTACTCATTCTAGAATCTGGAAGAGGCAGACAGAGAGGATTTTACTCAACAGTCTCGAAAATCACCGCCCCCACCATCCCATCCCAAAACAGCCCCTAAAGCCCACATCTTATAAAGATCGGATGTCTTCTACCCTACTATAATGACACTAGACACATCCCACTACTTCAACAGAGCATGATAATGTTTTCTAATAAACACACACACACAGTAATAGAGTTCTACAATGCAACCATTTGACTTGCATGTGCTCCTAAATATTTAGCTGTGTGACCTGGAATTTTAATATAGGAGCACCAGTGCGCCTTGAAAATACCTCAAATATTTTCCATTGTGCGCCTAAATTTCTTCGTGGCCGCCTACATTTTCCAACTTATTAGAAAGCCCCATTAAATACAGTGATAATCAACATCCTCAACCAAGAAAATGGCAAACAACAGAGACCCTGGATGCGTTTACATCCATAAAAGCCCAGCAAGAGCACATTTTTCCCCCTTTTGACTTGGTCCTTGATGATCTCTCTCTCTCTTATATACACACATCCGCATGCACGCACACAAACACACTACATCGGACCCCGCGACTCACCCACTTCTGGTGCCCCTTAATGTTCAAGCATGGTTGCAAAAGCTAGAGACAGCAGATAGGCTTGGTTCCACCGGACAGACCCTCCGTCAGGCTGTCCAGTCGGCACACTGCCCCTCCCACTCCTCCCTCTCTACTTTCCACTGGTCAGCGAGCTGAGTCCAGTACAACTACAGCCAACCACACACACACACACACACACACACACACACACACACAACTACTACTGAGATACAGCCTCAGTACTCCACGAAACCCAACAGGGTTTAGACTAACAGCTCTTTTTCTCTCTCTTTCTCTACCTTTCTCTTTCCTTTGCAATGGTCTCCCTCTTCTTCTCCGACTCTCTCTCTGTCTCCTGTGCGCACGAGGATTGTCACGACTACTGGAAAAGTTCTCTCTCTCTGGAAGGAAAAATAAACGATTGCAGCTGGCAGCTCTCTCCCCCTCCTCTCCTCTTCTCTCTCCCCCTCTCCTCTCCTCTCTCCCCCTCTCCTCTCCCCTCACACTCTATAATGAAGTATAATCAGTATTCAGCTGATTAAAGCAGTATGCAAATCAAGCCCTGCCTCGTTAGCGATGCAAGGCTTTGAAGTTTCACACCGGGCTCTGAAAGCTGTCTGCATAATTTAAAACCACCATAAATATGTATTATCTCATTAGCATATTAATTGGATGGCTTTTGGAGGATGATAAAAAAACCGGGGAATAGGAGATGGAAAAAAGAGATGGACTCAAAACAGGCATACAGCGTAGGCTGGAGGGGGAGGGGAACAGAACAAACCCAATTACCGGCTAAATGCAAGCCCCAGATTAATTAGCTAAGAGGGCCTGGTAAAAAAGGATGCGAAACAACTTCCCAGAATTCAGTGTGAGGATTTTCGAGCGGTGTTCTGGGAACGTTGGCATGGACAGGTGGAGGGCGCTAAATAGAACTAATAGAATGGCTCGGACTGCTGGTCCCAAACTCCCCCAGGAGACACAGAGACCAGGGCGGGCTATTAATGAGGGGTCTGTCATTACTGACGGACCCCTCGTGGCTATGGCATTCCACTCTGCACAACTACTGAGAGAAATAGAGAGAAGGGGGGCAACGGGTACTATCGGCTGTTTATGAAGTGTGTGAAGATTAGCATATTTAGATTAGCTT
>NC_088240.1:12401598-12476598 GCF_036934945.1 Oncorhynchus masou masou | reverse complement strand
AATTCTGTGGACTAGACCAAGGTAAATTAATACTAGTCTTTTTTCCACAGAAAGCCAGCCTAGCTGCTTAAAATGCTCAACATCCAGATGAGTTTAAGTACAATTCTTACAAGCTTGTTTTGGCTGCTCTGTAGCTTATTCTTTAGATGTTTGCAGTTGCTGGTGAACCATTCATGTGCAGGTATAATCAAAGTGACACTGGACTAGCGCAATTGCCAGAGTCTTTAGGGTGTCTATAGCTAGGTTTGCATCCAATTGGCGACCAAATTTCATGCAAATATTCTAAAATATATTTACAACAAACGATATGTACATTTTCCCATCAGAGTTGTATTTCAGACATTATTTTTCAGCCCCCTGGCTGAGTAGAGAGAAATATGGTGTCTCCTACTGGCCTGGAAGAGGTGGTCTTCACTGATTGTATATATATATATATATATATATATATATATATATTTATTTTTGACCTTTATTTAACTAGGCAAGTCAGTTAAGAACAAATTCTTATTTTCAATGACCACCTAGGAACAGTGGGTTAACTGCCTGTTCAGGGGCAGAACGACAGATTTGTACCTTGTCAGCTTGGGGATTTGAACTTGCAACCTTCCGGTTACTCGTCCAACGCTCTAACCACTAGGCTACCCTGCCGCCCCATATATCCCTTAAACAATGTAAACTTTGCTTTGGTCCTATTATTGCTAACACAATTTAATTTTACATTTCCCCCAATGGTCCAAATGTGGAATCTGTGAGCTTGCAGATATCATGGACAGTAATGGTTTGAGAACATTCCAAGATTTTAAAGATACATACACATTACCAGGGAACTCCTTTTTTCTAGATTTACACTTTAGGTAATCTATGTTGGCCCGTGGAGTCCCTTGGGAAACCCAAATACCATCCAATGATTGGACTTATTTAAAAAATATATCTGGGCTCCTGAAAGGACTGATCTCTATAATGTATAAACAACTTTTGGAAAGCTCATATTCTAAGCTAGCCATTAAAAAAGTATGGTCCACAGATGTAATTGAAACTGAACAACCCTTTAACTGGAACAGAATATGGAAAAATATGGCCTTGGTATTCCGTAATCCGAACCGTCAATTTATACAATTTAAGTTTGTTCATAGACTGTATTTCACACCAAGGAAACGTTTGACAATGAAATGTCCCCCAACTCTTCACTGTGTCCCCTAAATCAGGTAGGCACATGTGATGTGGGAATGCCCTGCAGATTAAGTCTTCTGGGGAAAGGTTACAAAATTAATTTTGAAGTGCATGAATGTAAATATTCAATGCTTTGTATCTATTATTTACTTAATGATGATGATAGCTCTGTGAATCTCTCAATCAATCAGAGACAATTATTGCTGACAGGCAGCACTATATATTCCCATTTTAATCTTTGGATGGTGACATGTTGGCTGGGTGGGGATGGGGGAATGGAAGGTTGGGGAAATGGAAGGTTGGGGAAATGGAAGGTTGGGGAAATGGAAGGTTGAGAGTGGAGGCCCACATGTTTTTCTTTTCTTTTCCTGTTTATACTGAAATGTATTCTTACTTAAACTCTCTATGTATTCTGGAATTGTTTCCCTTCTTCTTTTGAGTGGGAGCCTATGAGTACATGTTATAAACGTAAACATTTAAATGGATAATGTACCTGTAACCCGTACAACAAAAAATGATTCGAAAAATGTAAACTTGGTAAAAAAAAAAAAGTTGTTTCCATCAAATTAACTTGTTGCGGATAAAAGTGTGTAAATACATAGTATACAACAAAAAAATACTTTTTCAATTAAATTCTCATGTTCAAAATAAAAAATACAATTGAAAAGGGTTTCCATTGCATTTTCAACTCTAGAACTACTGATGATTTTGTCACTAAAAATGTCACGTATGTATAGCGAATGTGCCCACACGCGCTCTAGTCAACCGCTCGCAGATACAGTGCAGGTATAGTCTACATGATGAGACTATTATGGACAAAAGTGTGAGAATATTTGTATTTGTCAAAAAGTTAAATTACAAATATTTTGGCTATATTGAAGCATTAGGTTCTAGGTGCGCGAGGAATAGCCGCTCGAATTGGAGAGGAGGCAGAAAGAGCATTAAGTTTTCCTGAATAACTGGGTCTGCCCGGGAGCATGTGGACACATTATTATAGGACGATTTGGGAGAACGATGATCCACAATAGACAGCGCATCAAAAGTGAAAATACAACCAGACTGGCCTGCTACTGTGCCTTTCTCGACCTCATAAACTGTCGAGAGTAACTGATCCAAATGGAATTAAACATTCAAATCACAGGACTTTGTGCCGTTATTCAAATGACTTTTTAAATGCAGCCTAGAGTAGAATTTTGTACTCACCTGAAAACAATAATGCAATTATTCATTGTATTGTTGTGTTGTAGGCTAGCCTAGGAAGGATGACTGTATTGTCCCTAAACAAGATCAATAGGAGTTTTTTAAATGATTTCATGCGCAATGATGCACCTGACCTCTCCGCTGCCTATCAGCTATTCCTATTTGTTCTTGTGGAGTCATATTGAAAATTGATGCAGCTTTGAATGTTTTTATGTGTGGTATGATTGGTAGTTAGCCTATTGCAGATCTGGACAAACAATCCACCTACCACTATTGTCACTATGAATGGTGATAGAGTGTAGGATAGACAGAGTACCAAAATACCTTGATATAGGGAGGCGCATACAAGTAGATGAGGAACTTTGGCTAGGATGGAAGAAATTATATAGTCAAACCTGCTAAAGTGAATGTCAACCAGGGGGAAAAACACACTATCCTTCCCAAAGCAACAAACAAAATAATTGACCACCCCAATGTTTTACAGTGACCAGGACAGCCTGGTTTCACAACACAGCGCTATGAATAAAGGTATGTTTAATAATTTAAAACGTATGTTGTAACCAACAACTACAATGTTGACACACACAAACATTAGGCCTAAGCAGAAAATGGCCTTGTTCACGAAGCTTTTGGAAAATGTGTTTGCTGGCCAGATAGAATGTTCATAAAAGTTCATCAAAATCATCATAAAATACATCACATCGAGAGCAAACAATTTGTAGGTTACTTCGGCAACTCTGTGTTAATACGGAGTGTTTATTATCACGGTGAAACAGCGGAATGGGAAAAGAAAATGGGTGGGAGCCGTTGGCTGCCCTTTAAACAAAATGAGACCGAGAACATTAATGGGTTGTGCCTCTATTCTGCCCCTCACTGTCACGGAAGTGGGCCTCGCTACCTCTCCCCAGGAAAAAAATTGGCACAGGTAACCTAAGTCTCTCGGAGATGGATTGCTAAAAAAAACGGCATTCAAAACCTACACTGAAGACGGGAATCATTCTAAACGAGAGAGGCGGAGAGATCGACTGCACTGTTTTTAAATATAGGAAACCTCCCCGAATTAGGCATTCTAATTAAGTTTTTAATATATTCAGACTGCGTAAACACACGCCACCCATACAGACGCACACACAAAATAAATCAAGACAAGAGTGAGTCGGGCGTTTGGGGCGAAACTTCAAATCTTTCATCCGAACTCTGAAAACCACATAGCGAAAGTCGAGACAATGGCGGCAACAAAAGATACAATTGTATCAGTTGTTCTCGGTTATTTGGGGCAGGGCATGTCTCCTGGTCAAATTCTCTCGTGTCGACCGTGAATGTTATTAGTTTTATTTAAGGTAGCAGGAACAGCCTTTATGTAACTATTTTAGCTAGCTATATTTTGGCTAAAAATAAATAGTTTAACTCGTTTATTCATCACTAAGGCTAAAACACCTAGGAGGTAGGCAGCACAACCAATACGTTCTAAAAATTGACAATATATGCTAAACATTTCATAAAGGGTTTGACCAATACGTCCTAAAAACGACAATATATGCTAAACATTTCATAAAGGGTTTGGGCTTTTATGCTAAAGAAAAGTAGTGCTGTTGTTGATGTCAGTGAAACTAGCTCGCGCACTAGGTGCTGAAAATGGGCAGATTGTATCTGCCTACAATCGATTAAACAAATATGGTTTAGCCTACTTTTTAATCTAAAAACATGAGAAATTGACATTGTCGATAACTGGCAAGCTAAAAAGGTTGACATATTTTGTGTCGAATAGTTAATGTAAAATGCTGAACTCCGCATTCTCTCTGCCGTCGGACAGGCCCACATGAATAACACAACAGCTACAACGACTGCACCGGACACAAAGGCTGGGGAGAATAGGCATATAAAAGCGACATCAAGCAAGTTAGCTTCTCGGCTTTCTATTATGTTACTGTAACGTGTGGTACGCGCAGCCGCTGACTGTTGGTGAAAAAAAAATGAATATGCAAACATCCTCCAAGAAGGTTCACGCCACAATAATAAGCATCAACACAAAGCCGATCGCCTAGCTATAGCAACCAAGCTAACCACCGTATCAAGCTAGCACAGCTACAGTATTTGAGCAATATCTGAATATGGCATGTATAAAAACAACAGTCACGTCGCCGATTACTAATAAAATATGCTAAATCGTGTTTTTAGACAGTGATATGAATATGTAGCGGCGTACAGCGGTCTAATCACAAAGGTAGGCATGTCTTTTTATATGTATTTATTTTTCGCCGTCGCACTGCAATACTATATAGCCTGTTTCCCCCTGTCAAATATCCGCTAGCGGGGAATTAATTGATATGATGATGCGGACAACAGCAACATTATTTTGTGGTCGCCGTTCTCCTGTGCTAAACGGTTTCAGATAAATAGTTTTTGAATATAAGTATGAATATGTAAAATGCTGTAATGATTACCTGGTCCTGAACTCTCATCTTGACTCGCTGCTCCTCCGTCCGCCATTTTGAATATTTAACCCGAAATCCCAGCCCTGGTAGGAAAGGGATTTATAATCTATACACACAACTCAGTGCACTGTGCAAGTGTACTGTATTTTGACCTACTTTAAAAATACATTTGAAAAAGTATAAATGTTTTTTTCGTACCATGTTATATTTGCATGTGTTAACTCATTTTAGTAATATTCTGATAACCTAAGTAGTCTAAAGTAAATTGAACTAAATACATCTTCAATGTTGTAGGCTGCAAATATGGCAGAATATTGAATAGTATCATAATTCATTGTTTGTGTTTGTTAGTGTATGTGAAATGGCATTACATGTGTAACATGTGTGGTAAACAATGTCTGTGTGTGTGCGTATACAGTAGCACATATAGTCTAGCCTATAGTTTTCAGCATCAGTTTTTTAAACCAATTGAATAAAAGCAAGGGTTGTTTCCTGAGGTATTCCCCTAAACTCTGTGTATGTACAGATCCACTGCCCTTCAGGCAATCAAGTTGAAACATCTATGGATCCTATTGACAAATCTCTGTGATGATGAATTGAAGTTCAGTGACATTAGTCATTTCTCACAGTTGGTTTCATGTTATGCGCAGCAGACTCCGCGTGTGCCAGAAGAAGGCCCCCAAAGAGTAGAGAGTGGATGGAGGGGAAAACCTGTTGTTTATCCATCCACAACATGCACTGCCCTTATGACTTATGATGTAATTAACAAATAGGCATTTAAATGTGACTTTACTATCATAGATTTTCAGGGAAACTGATAGAAAACAACAAACCTCAACCACAAAGAACCTCTGCGCTTTCGGTGGTGTATTTTATATAGGGCTGTGTGACAAGCGTCTATCAATGCTGAGTACAACTGCCTGATCCCTGAGTTCTCTTAATGGAAATTATTGTTTTTCTCCCTGTATCATTACAGGTTTTAAATGAAAGCTTCAGTGTACTTGTCTAGGGTATACACATCCTGACCAGAACAGTGCAATCCATTCAGTTGTAGTTTTTCAAAGTGATATGAGTACAGAGCAGACACCTTGTGTCTGTGTGTGTGAGAAATGCATGAAAACACTGCCTCAGAGTTATCAGAGGCATCCCTGCGTCCATAATATAATCTTATAATCTTGTCCCACGGTCTCACTCATGACCACTAAATGGATAAGATGGGTTTCCATTGTATTACTTTCTTCACTCACCTGTAGTCTTCTCAAACCAGAGTTTATTAAGGTGGTTGAGACAATAAGAGGTGTGGTCCCACTATACACTAAGTGGCCTAAAACCTATGTAGTTATATGGTTACAGAAGTTGGTACAGTGTAGTCACAGTGGGTAGCCTATATATTGTTACATAGATAGTACTGTACTATGTATGTACTGTTGTAGACTACCTGGTTGCAGTTTGTGTAACGGCGTTAACGATGCACTGCAAGCTCACTCCACAGATAGCTTGACATGTTGCGGATGGAGCCATCCAATTGTGCCCTTGGAACATTGTCAAGGAGTGTTAGCAAAGTAGAGGTCCCGAGTTCGAGCCAGGTATGAGTCGAATTGTGGGTTAAGTGGTACTTGCTAAGCAAGCAACTTGACGTCAGAATTGTATGAATCTATATGTTAAACCTACCGTTTGTAAAACACACAAAAAACAGCTTGTATTACTGAGGTGTAGAAAACCATGTCAGCCTCAATGGAATTTTATGAATGCTCATCCATGTGGTAGGCCCATTTGTTAAACAGGCCATTGCATTGGCTTTATTAGTCCTGATTCCTGTGACTAATCAATTTGGCTATTTAAGTTCTGATTATCAGCTACCCAACTTTATCAGGATTTATCGTGAGCCTATTTACAATGTGCAAAAATGTATGGATAAAAACTTGAAACAACTGATCATGACAATGGGAGTAAAACTCCTGGACAACAGTTGTGATTATCTGTTCCATGTTGTCCATTTTACTTTGACCTGTCCGGTTTTTAGGATTTGTTGTTTGTTAACATGACAGCACATTTTATATTAGATTGAACGCCATTTAGGCCATTTGATCATAGAAACCTGCATGATGTAAAAAATGTCAGTCTCATTACATTGTCATACATTTTATCTCCAGCCTGTAGGCTACAGAAAAGGCCATATATTCCTTCTACCATATCCTATATCTGCTACTTGATTTATGTTAGACCATGTTTTGGGACTGAACAGTGGTGGAGCGCTGCAGCGATGCGTCTCTCCAACAGCACCCTGGAGAGGCGAGCTGGGAATGGATAAGCAAAATATTTTGTGCCCCATGCCTTTGACAAAGTGGACACTGTTTATCACAGGGCAGCATCAGCTCTCACCTAAAACACCCATATGCATATACACTGGTTGCGAGAGAAATTGTAATTTTTGGGGGGCAGAATTATGTGAGGTTGTTGTGTTGTTGTTGGAGGTGTGTGTCTTAATCAGTTTAGCTCAGAAAATGCTGCCCTCATCAATCTGCCAACATAAGCGGTCGCCTAATCCTGCCTCATAAGCGGTCGCCTAATCCTGCCTCATAAGCGGTCGCCTAATCCTGCCTCATAGGCGGTCGCCTAATCCTGCCTCATAAGCGGGCCGGCCATGCACGGATGTAGCCATCAAATTAGTAACTTTTAGGTGGCTCAAACCGTTGGAATGTTGTCAAGGAGGGTGGTCACGTGTGTTAGCAAAACAGAGGTCCCAAGTTAAGTTATTTTCAACTAAATTCTTGACCCACAAAATCAAAATTGTCAATAATGTAAAAATGAATGAAAACCCCAAATATGTTTTTTGGTCTTAATTTAAGGTTAGGGTTAGGCATAAAGTTAGCAGTGTGGTTATGGTTATGATTAAGGTTAGGGTCAGGATTAAAATCACATTTTTTGAAGAGAAATTTTAGAAATAGGTTGGTTTAGCCATAATTATAACTTTGTGGCTGTAGAACCTAGTTCGAGCCAGGTATGAGCCGAATTGAGGGGGAAGTGGTACTTGCTAAGCAATCAAGGGGACTTCATAACATTTGCACAACTTTAAGAATCTGTAAATAAACTAGCAGGTAACATGTCATAAATAAACTGAGGTAAGCAGTAAGGCCAACTACACCCAGGGCTACATATAGAAGCCCAGATACTTCCAGGTAATTCAGCCTTGTGTTTTCAGTCCAACACTGCCATCTGCAGACTGTGGATGAATATGACGACTGCTGTAAACAGTTGGCCTCATCTACCTCTATTTTTACACACAAAAACGTATTTCACAAGCGTAGAATATGGGCTGTTTCATACTTCCAACTGAACAGTTAGGATAAATAAAAAGGTGCATAGGTCTACTTTATGCAACAACAAAACTGGTGCAGGGAATTCGATGCAGGCTATCTGCCCAGCGAGCACATAACGTTCTGAAAACCACATATTTCTTAGAGCTTGGTGAGAGGTTGCCCTATGGTTATTTTGCTTACAACATTCCCACAACTTTCTCAGACTGGTGCAGGATGGTTGTTTGGCTTTGACAAATTCTCAGCACATTTAAAGAACTTGACAAAAAATATATATATATATTTTCTTGGTATTTCAATACTTTATTAACAGAACGTTTCCGAGTTCAACATTTTCAAGTTCAAACATTTTACTTATTTTTATATTTAACAAGGCAAGCCAGTTAAGAACACATTCTTATTTACAATGACGGCTTACCAAAATGCAAAAGGCCTCCTGCAGGGACGGGGGCCTGGGATTTAAAAAATAAATACAATATAAATATAGGATAAAACACACATCACAACAAGAGAGACAACACTACATAAAGAGAGACCTAAGACAACAACATAACAAGGCAGCAACATATGACAACACAGAATGGTAGCAGCACAAAAACATGGTACAAACATTATTGGGCAAAGTCAACAGCACAAAGGTCAAGAAGGTAGAGACAATACATCATACAAAGCAGCTACAACTGTCAGTAAGAGTGTCCATGATTGAGTCTTTGGATGAAGAGATTGAGATAACTGTCCAGTTTGAGTGTTTGTTGCAGCTCGGTCCAGTCATTAGCTGCAGCGAACTGAAAAGAGCAGCGACCCAGGGATGTGGGTGCTTTGGGGACCTTTAACAGAATGTGACTGGCAGAACGGGTGTTTAATGTGGAGGATGAGGGCTGCAGTAGATATCTCAGATAGGGGGGTGTGAGGCCTATAAGATGTTTTTTATAAATAAGCATCAACCAGTGGGTCTTGCGACGGGTATACAAAGATGACCAGTTTACAGAGGAGTATAGAGTGCACTGATGTGTCCTATAAGGACCATTGGTGGCAAATCTGATGGCCGAATGGTAAAGAACATCTAGCCGCTCGAGAGCACCCTTACCTGCCAATCTATAAATTATATAGATTCCGTAATCTAGCATGGGTAGGATGGTCATCTGAAATCAGGGTTAGTTTGGCAGCTGGGGTGAAAGAGGAGCGATTACAATAGAGGAAACCAAGTCTAGATGTAACTTCAGCCTGCAACTTTGATATGTGCTGAGAGAAGGACAGTGCAGTCTAGCCATACACCCAAGTACTTGTATGAGGTGACTACCACAAGCTCCAAACCCTCAGAGGTAGTAATGATACCTGTGGGAAGAGGGGCATTCTTCTTACTAAACCACATGACCTTTGTTTTGGAGGTGTTCAGGGCAAGGTTAAGGGTAGAGAAAGCTTATTGGACACTAAGAAAGCTTTGTTTGTAGAGCATTTAACACAAACTCTTGGGAGGGGCCAGCTGAGTATAAGACTATCATCTGCATATAAATGGATGAGAGAGCTCCCTACTGCCTGAGCTATGTTGTTGATGTAAATTGAGTGGGGCCTAGGATTGAGCCTTGGGGTACTTCCTTGGTGACAGGCAGTAGCTGAGACAGCAGATTTTCTGAGAGAGATAGATAGCAAACCAGGCCAAAGACCCCTCAGAGACACCAATACTTCTTAGCCAGCCCACAATAATTTGAATGGTCTACCGTATCAAAAGCTTTGGCCAAGTCAATAAAAATAGCAGCACAATATTGCTTCAAATCAACGGCAATCAAAATCAAATAAAAAAATCTAATCAAATTTATTTATATAGCCCTTCGTACATCAGCTGATATCTCAAAGTGCTGTACAGAAACCCAGCCTAAAACCCCAAACAGCAAGCAATGCAGGTGTAGAAGCACGGTGGCTAGGAAAAACTCCCTAGAAAGGCCAAAACCTAGGAAGAAACCTAGAGAGGAACCAGGCTATGTGGGGTGGCCAGTCCTCTTCTGGCTGTGCCGGGTGGAGATTATAACAGAACATGGCCAAGATGTTCAAATGTTCATAAATGACCAGCATGGTCTAATAATAATAAGGCAGAACAGTTGAAACTGGAGCAGCAGCACGGCCAGGTGGACTGGGGACAGCAAGGAGTCATCATGTCAGGTAGTCCTGAGGCATGGTCCTAGGGCTCAGGTCCTCCGAGAGAGAGAGAGAAAGAGAGAATTAGAGAGAGCACACTTAAATTCACACAGGACACCGAATAGGACAGGAGAAGTACTCCAGATATAACAAACCGACCCTAGCCCCCGACACATAAACTACTGCAGCATAAATACTGGAGGCTGAGACAGGCAATGGTGACATCATTGAAGACCTATAAGGTTGCTTTGACACATCCATAACCTGAGCGGAAACCAGATTCCATACCCGAGAGAGAACTTTTTTTCCCTAACACTTTTGATAAACGGGGCAAAATAGAAATAGGCCTTAAGCAGTTAGGATCCGCTTGATCTCCCCTTTAAATAAACAACGAACTGTGGCTGCCTTCTAAGCAATGGAAACCTCCCCAGAAAGGAGAGACAGGTTAAAAAGGTTGGAGATAGGCTTTCCAATGATAGGGGCAGCAACCCTAAAGAAGAAATGGTCTAAACCATCTGACCCAGATGATTTTTTGGGGTCAAGTTTAAGGAGCACCTTTAGCACCTCGGACTTAGTGACTGCCTGCAGGGAGAAACGTTTAGCGGGGCAGGGGAAAAAGAGGGAGAAGCATCGGGGATAGTCGCATTAGAAGAGGTGAGAGATGAGGAAATGTTGGATGGGCAAGGAGGCATGGCTGAGTCAAATAGGAATCCTGACTTAATGAAGTGGTGATTAAAGAGCTCAGCCATGTGCTTCTCGTCAGTTACAACCACATCATCAACATTGAGGGACATAGGCAGCTGTGAGAAGGAGGGTTTATTCTCCAGATCTTTATCCATTTTCCAGAACTTGTTGGGGTTAGACCCACAGAGAGAAGTGCTCCTTAAAGTAACTAACTTTGGCCTTCCGGATAGCCTGAGTGTGCTTATTTCTCATTTGCCTGAACGATAGCCAGTCAGCCTGAGTATGCTTGTGCCGAGCCTTTCGCCAAATGCAATTCTTGAGGTGGAGTAACTCTGCAAGATCACGGTCGAACCAGGGGCTATACCTTTTTAATTCGTATTTTCTTTATGGGGGATTGTTTGTTAACAATACCACAGAAAATATTTAAAAAAGAAGGTCCACGCATCTACGACATGATTACATTAATGTTCTTGGAATGTTCTCTAACTGGTTTGACATTGGGATTGTACTCAAATAGTCCAGAAAACATTAAACACCTTTTTTCTGTGGGAATTTCAGTAATTCAGCATTATGTTTAAGTTTCCTCATGGTTCTAATTAAAGTCATGTTCTCAGAACGTTCAGAAACAACATTCTTCTGTGGGAATTTCAGTACTTCATCATACCGTTTCAGCAGGTTTCCTCATGGTTCTATTTAAAGTCATGTTCTCAGAATGTTCAGAAACAACATTCTTCTGTGGGAATTTCAGTACTTCATCATAACGTTTCAGCAGTTTTCCTCATGGTTCTATTTAAAGTCATGTTTTCAGAACATGAGGAAAACTTTCCATAAAAAAAAACAAGAAAACAGTAACATTCAAAGAACGTTCTAAGAATGTTATTTAAAATAAATACATTTCGTTCTCAAACTCAACAAAACTCTACTATGGAGCGATTTCAGTGCCAACATGTATTTGAATTTCATAATTTTTATTAGGATATTGAATTTGAATGTAATATTTTTGAATTTGTAATGCACAAATTGAACTTAAATATCATGATTTGAAACTGAATTGAGTGAATATTGTATTCAGTTTTAAAATTAAATTTCAATTGAATTGAATCTTCAAATTCAATATTTATGTACTCCGTTTCAATCTGGTAGATATTGCATTCATTGTCTGTGTATCAAGTTTACAAACTATAATTTTAAATTGATCAAAGTTTCATATATTCAACTTCTCAGATGCATTGAGATTCAGTTTTCAAGTTCAGTTCTCAAAATTCAGATTCAAAACCATTGAGCGATAATAAGAACAAGACAGCCTCCAAGATGGTAAGACGTTTTTTTTTTCGATGTAATCTACTGACGGTCGCATATACCGGATTCGTGGGTGCTGACATCGTGCTCGTTCAGGTTTGAGGAGCCAATTAGTACATGGGCACGAACACTGCAGCACAAGCGTGAACGTGCATTCCAGCACGAGATAAGAGCAGGGTCGTGAATCTGGATTGCTGGGGGAGGGGAAATATGGAGGCACAAAGCACCGTGCGCACAACCACTGGAAACAACATTTTGTCTATGCAAGTAAATTATTTGCGACTAACAGGACAGTGTTGTAGCCTGCTCTATATGTGCACGTTGTATGATATTCTGTTTGACACGACGCAATTATGTTTCTGAAAACGTTAAAAACTTGCAGTTATGATATGCCCATTTTCCAAACCAAGCTCATAATTTGAGTTGTGTCCCAATGAATCAGTCTAGTAATCAATACTGTCACCTTGTATCATATAATTAGCAAAAATATATAGATATACACAGTATTTGATAAGATTTTTGTTCTATTGGTTTCTCAACTTCACCAGGATTCTATAAGACACTCTCAACATTATGTACATTGTGAAAAACACAGAAATAGGCCAGGGCTATTATGTTTTATGTGAGGATGGCTTACCCAGTGCTCCCCCAAACCCTGAAAAAAATATGATAAGCACATTGCTTTGTCTATTTTCCAGGACATAATTACAGGAAACAATTACAGATTTGTCTGATAGTTACAAATAAATAATATTGTAAGAACCTGCAAGCTTTATGAAATACACACAAAAGGTTCAAATACAATAGCTAAAGGATTTATGAATTAGTCAGTTTTGCTGTGTGCTGCAGATTAAGCAATGTCTGTTGTCCCCTCCAGAGATTGGACACTGATGAGCTGAGCTGGTGATCCCTCCTCTCTGCACCTGGGGGCATCGTTTGCATCAACAAGGCAGAGATCCCGTCAGCCTGAGTGAGGAGGAGGATATGGTCAGAGGGAGAGGTACTGGGTGATAAGGGGTTTCCCTAGCCATGTGTGTCAAAATATATTAGATGGGAATTATTGTGACTAAACTACGTCATTGTAAGTCAAACACTTGTGCAACTAGAGAGATAAAACACTCACTATGTTTACCTAATGAACTGCTTTGTGTAGAGGGTTGAAGGCTTACTTGTCAGTGGCGTTCAGACGGGCATTGAACTTGATCGGGAGGGCCACAATATGCGTGTGCTGTAGAGGAGAGACGTGACAGAGGAGCGAGAGAGACCTGAGGACATAACTGATGACATCCACGCTAATACATATGAAGACTTTCCACTAGCTCTCTTTCATCATTGTATGGGTGATACCATTTTTTTGTGATAGATGGTTTTCTGGAAGGTTTTGTAAACTAAAAACAATGCATACAATGTCTTCTAAAGCCTGCTGACATCCAAGCTGTTACATAGGCCACAATGTCACAGCATACAGTGGGGCAAAAACGTATTTAGTCAGCCATCAATTGTGCAAGTTCTCCCACTTAAAAATATGAGAGGCCTGTAATTTTCATCATAGGTACACTTCAACGATGACAGACAAAATTTGAAAAAAAATCCAGAAAATCACATTGTAGGATTTTTTATGAATTTATTTGCAAATTATGGTGCAAAATAAGTATTTGGTCACCTACAAACAAGCAAGATTTCTGGCTCTCACAGACCTGTAACTTCTTTAAGAGGCTCCTCTGTCCTCCACTCGTTACCTCTAATGGAACCTGTTTGAACTTGTTATCAGTATAAAAGACAACTGTCCACAACCTCAAACAGTCACACTCCAAACTCCACTATGGCCAAGACCAAAGAGCTGTCAAAGGACACCAGAAACAAAATTGAAGACCTGCACCAGGCTGGGAAGACTGAATCTGCAATAGGTAAGCAGCTTGGTTTGAAGAAATCAACTGTGAGAGCAATTATTAGGAAATGGAAGACATACAAGACCACTGATAATCTCCCTCGATCTGGGGCTCCACGCAAGATCTCACCCCGTGGGGTCAAAATTATCACAAGAACGGTGAGCAAAAATCCCAGAACCACACGGGGGGACCTAGTGAATGACCTGCAGAGAGCTGAGACCAAAGTAACAAAGCATACCATCAGTAACACACTACGCCGCCAGGGAATCAAATCCTGCAGTGCCAGACGTGTCCCCCTGCTTAAGCCAGTACATGTCCAGGCCCGTCTGAAGTTTGCTGGAGAGCATTTGGATGATCCAGAAGAAGATTGGGAGAATGTCATATGGTCAGATGAAACCAAAATATAACTTTTTGGTAAAAACTCAACTCGTCGTGTTTGGAGGACAAAGAATGCTGAGTTGCATCCAAAGAACACCATACCTACTGTGAAGCATGGGGGGGAAACATCATGCTTTGGGGCTGTTTTTCTGTAAAGGGACCAGGACGACTGATCCGTTTAAAGGAAAGAATGAATGGGGCCATGTATCGTGAGATTTTGAGTGAAAACCTCCTTCCATCAGCAAGGGCATTGAAGATGAAACGTGGCCGGGTCTTTCAGCATGACAATGATCCCAAACACACCGCCCGGGCAACGAAGGAGTGGCTTCGTAAGAAGCATTTCAAGGTTCTGGAGTGGCCTAGCCAGTCTCAACCCCATAGAAAATCTTTGGAGGGAGTTGAAAGTCCGTGTTGCCAAGCAAACGCCCCAAAACATCACTACTCTAGAGGAGATCTGCATGGAGGAATGGGCCAAAATACCAGCAACAGTGTGTGAAAACCTTGTAAAGACTTACAGAAAACATTTGACCTCTGTCATTGCCAACAAAGGGTATATAACAAAGTATTGAGATACACTTTTATTGACCAAATACTTATTTTCCACCATAATTTGCAAATAAATTCATTAAAAATCCTACAATGTAATTTTCTGGATTTTTTTTCTCATTTTGTCTGTCATAGTTGAAGTGTACCTATGATGAAAATTACAGGCCTCATCTTTTTAAGTGGGAGAACTTGCACAATTGGTGGCTGACAAAATACTTACTTGCCCCACTGTATATGTTTCGCATGCATTTTGTCTATGAAAAAACTTTATGGCAAACCATACAGCATGTAAAACGTCTTCAGAGGCCTGATGTAATCGTTGTTGTGAATCACTCTGTATGAGGCTGTGTTGTGTAGGGAGATGAGGCCGGATGTAATCGTTGTTGTGAATCACTCTGTATGAGGCTGTGTTGTGCAGGGAGATGAGGCCTGATTGTTGTCGTTGTAGCAACTCTGTATGAGGCTGTGTTGTGCAGGGAGATGAGGCCTGATTGTTGTAGTGACTCACTCTTTACGAGGCTGTGTTGTGCAGGGAGATGAGGCCTGATTGTTGTAGTGACTCACTGTATGAGGCTGTGTTGTGCAGGGAGATGAGGCCTGATTGTTGTAGTGACTCACTGTATGAGGCTGTGTTGTGCAGGGAGATGAGGCCTGATTGTTGTCATCAGCCCCGTGCCTTAGGAGGGCAGCATCTCCTTCCAGCAGGACCTGGATGCCCGTGTCCAAAGACATGCCATCATCATAGTTCTTCTTGGTGAGGATACACAGAGATATAGGTGTGGCATTAAAATGTATGCAAAGCATTACGTAACAAGTTACCGTTACACATATTGTACGGTACTGACTAGAAGAAGAAACAAAAGCTACCTGGTTGCCTTCGGTCAATCAAACAATACTTTTTCAAGAGCTAATATGAAAGGCACCGGAAGGAAGGCTAACCTTGAGCATCAGCAGATCTCTTGGCTATATGCCCTTGGCTGCAGCCTCAAAGAGAGGGTTGAAATTCCACAGGTCAGCTACGTTGACCAATGCCCCGTTTATCACCAGCAGCTCAGGGACCTCATTGTGACAGTAGGAGCAGACACACAGGGACACTAGAACACTGAACATTTAATTTACTGGATGTATTTAGTGCAAAACTAAATTAATTTATAAAGATGTATTCAATCAATGCACTCAAAGACAGTAGGGTCAGACAGCTAGTAGGGTGTACTAGTCAGACAGCACCTACACACATGCAGATGGTTAAATGCAAAGGTCATTTTTATTTTACTATCATGCTCTACTACTGTACCCATGATTTTCTGCACAGTTTGTTTGTATCGGGTTCCTCTCTGCTCAGCAAAGGTGTGGGAACTTTGCCTGGTGACATCAGCAGCCTACAGCTCCACTCTTGTCAGCTTGGCAAAGTCTCTAGAGCTCTGGCAACAGGTCAAAAACAGAATCAAATGTATTAGTCACATACACGTGTTCAGCAGATGTTAATGCAGGTGTAGCGAAATACTTGTGTTTCTAAACACAGCAACAACAAAAAAGACGGCCCTTTTTCAGGACCCTGTCTTTCAAAGATAATTCTTAAAAATCCAATAACTTCACAGATCTTCATTGTAAAGGGTTTAAACACTGTTTCCCATGCTTATTCAATGAACCATAATTAATGAACATGCACCTGTGGAACGGTCGTTAAGACACTAACAGCTTACAGACAGTAGGTAATTAAAGTCACAGTTATGAAAACTTAGGACACTAAAGATGCCTTTCTGCCGACTGAAAAACACCAAAGAAAGATGCCCAGGGTCCCTGATCATCTGCGTGAACGTGCCTTAGGCATGCTGCAAGGAGACATGAGGACTGCAGATGTGGCCAGGGCAATAAATTGCAATGTCCGTACTGTGAGACTCCTAAGACAGTGCTACAGGGAGACAGGACGGACAGCTGATCGTCCTCACAGTGGCAGACCACGTGTAACAACACCTGCACAGGATCGGTACATCCGAACAGGTACAGGATTGCAACAACAACTGCCCAGGTTACACCAGGAATGCACAATCCCTCCATCAGTGCTCAGACTGTCCACAATAGGCTGCGAGAGGCTGGACTGAGGGCTTGTAGGCCTGTTGTAAGGCAGGTCCTCACCAGACATCACCGGCAACAACCTTGCTTATGGGCACAAACCCACCGTCGCTGGACCAGACATGACTGGCAAAAAGTGCTCTTCACTGACGAGTCGCGGTTTTGTCTCACCAGGGGTGATGGTCAGATTCACGTTTATCGTAGAAGGAATGAGCGTTACACCGAGGCCTGTACTCTGGAGCGTGATCGATTTGGAAGTGGAGGGTCCTTCATGGTCTGGGGCGGTGTGTCACAGCATCATCGGACTGAGTTTGTTGTCATTGCAGGCAATCTCAACGCTGTGCATTACAGGGAAGACATCCTCCTCCTTCATGTGGTACCCTTCCTGACATGACCCTCCAGCATGATAATGCCACCAGCCATACTGGTGATTCTGTGCGTGATTTCCTGCAAGACAGGAATGCCAGTGTTCTGCCATGGCCAGCGAAGAGCCCGGATCTCAATCCCATTGAGCATGCCTGGGACCTGTTGGAGCGGAGGGTGAGGGCTCGGGCCATTCCCCCCAGAAATGTCTGGGAACTTGCAGATGCCTTGGGGGACGTGTGGTGCAACATCTCACAGCAAGAACTGGCAAATCTGATGCAGTCCATGAGGATGAGATGCACTGCAGTACTGGGCTACACCAGATACTGACTGTTACTTTTGATTTTGACCCCCCTCTCTGTTCAGGGACACATTATTCCATTTCTGTTAATCAGATGTCTGTGGAACTTGTTCAGTTTATGTCTCTGTTGTTGAATCTTATGTTCATACAAATATTTACACATGTTAAGTTTGCTGAAAATAAACACAGTTGACAGTGTGATGATGTTTTGTTTAGCTCCCCGACAGTGCAGTAATATCTAGCGGCTTCACAACATATACCCCAAAATACACAAATCTAAGTAAGGAGTGGATTAAGAATATACATACATGTCAGAGCGGCATTGGACTAAGATACAGTGGCATAGTATAGAGTACAGTTTATACATATGAGATGGGTGATGCAATATTTACACAATTATAGTGACTAAGATACCGTAGAAAAGTATAGAGTACAGTTTATACATGTTTTCCACCATAATTTGCAAATAAATTCATAAAAAAATCCTACAATGTGATTTTCTGGATTTTTTTTTCTCATTGTCTGTCATAGTTGAAGTGTACCTATGATGATAAATTACAGGCCTCTCATCTTTTTAAGTGGGAGAACTTGCACAATTGGTGGCTGACTATATACTTTTTTGCCCCACTGTATGAGATGAGTAATGCAAGCTACGGAGACATTATTAAAGTGGCTAGTGTTTCATGTCCTTAAAGTGACCTGTGATTCCTAATATATGCCTATAGGCCTGTTTTGCATGTTATTTTGGCATTAATACGTGTCACATATCAATTTGCACTTGGTACCTCGGGTCGAGGGTTGGCACCAACTCACGAAACCCGTGTTTCTCGACCGTGTAAATCGGGGCCATGTCTTTGCAGATGTAAATTGTAACGACAGCTCTTACCTCCTTCCATCATCGTGATTCTTCGCCATATGCTGTGCCGCGGGCAAAAGCCTCTTGCATCGCCTGAGTCGGGGGTTTGTTTTGACGTAGACTATCTCCGTACTGTTTCACATGATTCTTGCGTAGGTGGTAAGAGATTAGTGGTGTCTGAGCCGGTTGTCGGGACTGGCCTGCGGCATATTTTGCAGCGGACGGTTTTCTAGTCCGTGTCATTCTTTTCATACCCAAACCACGTCCATACGACCGAAGTAGGTACGAGCTCCGTGTCTCCGTGCATTATGTCAAGTGCACTCTCTTCCATGTTTGTTTGTGTTACAAATTTCCTTCCACAACGCACGCAGACTCGTCCAATTGACGAAAATGATTGCCGTAAAGAGTGTTGCGACACAACGAAATAATTCATAGAAACTGAAAAAAATAGACATGGAAGACAATTAATTGAAAAATTTAACTGATATTTTTGCCACAAATGTGATAACGAAATGGTCTTTTTATGAATTGTCTTTCAGGGCTCGGTGTTAGTTAAATTGCAGTACCGCCAGTCTCCTCTGGGTACATGGGATGGCCTACTTCTGACCAGAAACCTGGCCCCTTGGTTCTAGTTTATAAATGGGCCAATAGAAGTATAAACGGTGAGGGAGGAGCACCCTTTTCAAATCCAAAACCATCTTTGCCACCCGGTCATTTAGTCAACATGGTTCTTCGTTCAGAAACACACAACATGTCTTTTCCATAAAGTGTATGTTTGAATTTTCGAACAAGGTATACTTGGGAAGGCAAATAATGCACGTAGGCCTATGCAGTTTTTATTGTATTGTCTCAGTGGCAACTCCCGAACAGGCTCAGGATGCAAAGGTAGAGTCATGCATCCTCTGAAACATGACCCGCCAAACCGCTCTTCTTAACACCCCCCCGCTTAACCTGGAAGCCAGCCACACCAATGTGTCAGAGGAAACACTGTTCAACTTACGACCAAAGCCAGCCTGCAGGTGCCCAACCCGCCACAAGAGGGCGATAGGCCAAGTAAAGTCCACCCGGCCAAACCCTCCCCTAACCCGAACAACGCTGGGGGTGCCTGATGATCTTCTTGGCCTTTCTGCGACAACTGGCATTGTAGGTGTCCTGTAGGATTGGCAGTGTGCACCAATTGAGTCCCGATCACAGCCGGATGTGATCCAACCCGGGATCAACCCGTGACGCCTCTAGCACTGTATGCAGTGCCTTAGACCGCTGCCCCACTCAGGAGTCCCTGGCACATGCGTGTTTATCACGAGAGCACAAACATAATGCTGTTTGTTACTCCACCTGGTTCACCTACATCACGTTGTTTTGAGACAATTTCACTGTTGGCCAGAACAGGGTACCCAGATCCCCCCCAAAAACTTACTCTCGTAGCTCAGAAAATGTAACCGGACAAGATTGAGGACCTGAGGTGACAGGTGCAGTGAAGAACACTGAGTTTGGGCCTCATCACGATGACGACAAGGATGATTCTGGTCCAGTGGGAGTGAGATGTTTTGGAGAGAACGGATCCTTGCCTTCTGGCTGATCTATATGTGGTGTCAAGGTTGGTGGAGAAGAGGTTGGGGAATGTTTAATTGGTGAAAGTAACTTTTTGTGTTTCTTCCTTCCAGAAGGAGTGGACACTCCGCACCACGCGCCTCGGGACAAGACATGTGACCTGCTTTGCTCTCCGGAGCAGAGTGCCATTGAAAGGATTGATAACTGGAGTGGCGTTAAGTGTTGAGGAGGACCAACTGAAATGGAAGATTCCGGGTGTCTGTGACACCCTCCGTTTGCTGTGAGCGTGGTGAAACACAGAAAATACTGTCTGTCCTGCTAAGTTTGGATGCAGTGTCTTTACCTGACAACGTTAGGCTTTGTCAGTTATCCCGTGAGACTTTTTGTCCCGAATCCATTACAGTGTTTTCATTTCAAGTTGTATTAGTTGTATGCAGGGGATACTCAGCAGGTCCCTTCTCGACCATGCAACAACAATAATAACAATAACAATTTTAATAACAATTTAATAAACATCTATAATGAATAAAGATGCTATATGCCAAGCTTATGGTCATGTTGCAGCAGTGTGTAGGAGGGAGGTTCCGAGACGTGAGAAGTGTGCAGGGGGGCATCAGACAGAGGAATGTATAGTATCGGTGGAGAAAGCTGTGTGTGTTAACTGAAGGGTTACCCATTGTGTTTGAGATCAGAAGGGGCCAGTGAGAGAAAGGCAAGTCGCTGTTTCCAAGATTTGAGTAGTACAGAAGCACTGGCATACACCCCCCCCCCCCCCACTCCCAGGCTGCCTGGTCTAGGATCAGATACAGTGAATTCAGAAAGTGTTCACACACCTTGATTTTTTTTAATGCATTCTGTTGTGTTATAGCCTGATTTTAAAATTTATTCAATTTAGATGTTGTGTCACTGGCCTATATACAATACCCCATGTCAAAATAGAATTATGTTTTTAGAAATGTTTACAAGTTAATTAAAGATGCACTATGCAGAAATCGCTCTGCAATTTCCTGGTTGCAAAACCCGCGATGTGGCTGGCTTTCTTTTTGTAATCCGTGATCGTTAGGAGTCCCTGCCACATATGCCTTTAACATCTCTGTACCCTACACATACAATTATCTGTAAGGTCCCTCATTCGAGCACTGAATTTCCAGCACAGATTCAACCATAAAGATCAGGGAGGTTTTCCAATGCCTCGCAAAGAAGGCCATCTATTGGTAGATGGGTATGATTTTTTTTTAAACACATTGAATATCCCTTTGAGCATGGTGAAGTTATTAATTACACTTTGGATGGTGTATCAATACACCCAGTCTCTACAAAGATACAGGCGTTCTTCCTAACTCAGTTGCTGGAGAGGAAGGAAACCCCTCAGGGATTTCACCATGAGCCCAATGGTGACTAAAACAGTTACAGAGTTTAATGGCTGTGATAGGAGAAAACTGAGGATGGTTCAACAACATTGTAGTTACTCTACAATACTAACCTAATCGACAGAGTGAAAAGAATTGTACAGAATGTAAAAAATCCAAAGCATGCATCCTGTTTGCAATAAGGCACTAAAGTAATACTGCAAAAAATGTGCCAAAGAAATAAAACGCATAATGTTTGGGGCAAATCCATCAAAACACATCACTGAATATCACACTTCATATTTTCAAGCGTGGTGGTGGCTGCATCATGTTATGGGTATGCTTGTCATCAGCAAGGACTATGGAAATATCCTAGAGGAAAGCCTGGTTCAGTCTGCTTTCTAACAGACACTGGAGGACAAATCCACCTTTCAGCTGGACAATAACCTTAAACAAGGCCAAATATACACTGGAAATGCTTACCAAGACAACATTGAATGTTCCTGCGTGGCCTAGTTATAGTTGTCACTTATTAAATCAGCTTGAAAATATATAGCAAGACTTGAAAATGGCTGTCTAGCAATGATCCACAACCAACTTGATGGAGTTTGGTGTGCAAAACACTTAGATACTTACTCAGAAAGAGTCACAGCTGTGATCGCTGCCAAAGGTGATTCTAACATGTGTTGACTCAGGGGGTTGAATACTTACATTATCAAGAAACTGTATTTTAGTGTTTTATTTTTTATTTAATCTTTACAAATGTATAGATTGTTGACTTTGTAACAAAAATGTGGAAAAAGTCAAGGGGTGTGAGTACTTCCCGAAGGCACTGTAGGGCCAAGTAGTAGAATAGTGGTTAGATTTGAATGCGTGTAGGATTTTTTTCTTCCCTTTTCTCTTCCCTTTTGTATCACTAGCTAGGTTTCCATCCAATTCGCAACAGATTTTCATGCAGATATTCTAAAATCTGCATAAAACAATATGCGCATTTTCCCACCAGCGATGTGTTTCCATCAAACATATTTTTTGCAGATAAAAGGCTGTTGTCACGCCCTGACCTGAGATATATCTGTTTTCTTTATATTTTGGTTAGGTCAGGGTGTGACTAGGGTGGATACGCTAATTTTTGTATTGTCTAGGGTTTTTGTATTGTCTAGGGGTTTTGTATGTGTAGGGTTTTGTAGGTCTAGGTATTTGTTTGTTTATGGTGGCCTGATATGGTTCCCAATCAGAGGCAGCTTTTAATTGTTGTCTCTGATTGGGGATCATATTTAGGTAGCCATTTCCCTTTGGTGTTTGTGGGTTCTTGTCTATGTGTAGTTGCCTGTCAGCACTCATTTGTATAGCGGCATGTGGTGTTGTGTTATTTTGTTCAGTTTTTTCAGTGTTTAATATAATAAAGAATGTATGCATACCACGCTGCGCTTTTGTCCAATTCATACGACGAACGTGACAGCTGTGCGTTATGACGCAGTGCACATAAAAATAACTTTTGCTGGTTCAATTCCCATGTACCGAATTAAAAATACAATTAAAATTTCCATCGCATTTTCAGCTCTACTGTCACAAACACAGTTGTGTTTTATAGCAAATATGCTCTGGTTTTGGCACGTGCGCTCTAGCCAATAGCTCTCAAATACAGTGTGGGTAGGTTACCTATTAAGAGATTATTTGTATTTGTCAAACGGCAGCCAGGCATCGATCATCACGTCGACAGAATAAGACCCTTGATATTTATTGGAATGGAGCATCATGCTCATCACCTTGCACATTCACCAGCCTGTGAAGTTCATCATCATTTATTTAGTCTGTATCCTAATAAAGTTCATGCTTTCCCGAGTCGTAGTGGGAGGACCACACAACATCTCATTGTGTAACTCCAAGTTTACTTCAATACGATGGTTATCATATAGAAATATTTAAGCATAAATGTGTTTCCACCGCCATTTCTTGCATAATTAATTTTACCAACACAAAAACATCCCACCATGTCGAACTGAACAAATTGTCCGTCGGCATTTATAAAAAATGTTCCAGCATTTCATGTTTCCATTAGATCAGTCGTGACTTTTTTCATGCGTCAGGTAATTCATCTGCATGAAATGGTTGGATGGAAGAGGGATTACTAAGTGTAATGAATTCACTCTCCAGAACAGTAGGCAGAAACACGGGGCTGGACAAGAGAAATAGATGAAGGTCTCATATTCCAATACAGTAGTTGGTGACGTAGGCACAGCACGTTGGTTGCGATCCGCCAATACAAATTTAAAGAAGAATAAGAGGCTCAAAATCTGGTTGATTTTCTTCCTGACACTCAGAAAAGAACACGGAAGTGTGTTGCAGACCCCGTGGGGAGCGTGGTGAAACAGAGGAGTCACTGTCAGTTTTTTTGAGTCAGAGTCTCTACCCGACATGTTAGGATGTATCAGTTATCCTGTTAGAGAACTTTTGTGCCGACTCCACTGCAGTGTTTCAGGTGCCACGTTTATGGTCATGTTGCAGCAGTGTGTAGGAAGGAGATTCCAAGATGTGGGAAGTGTGCAGGAGGGCATGAGACAGAGGATTGTGTGGTTTCAGTGGATAAAGTTGTGTGTGTTAACTGTAGGGGTGCGCATGTTGCTGGGGATCGGAAGTGTTTGGTGCGAGAGAGGCAGGTTGAATGGCAAGAATCAGAGTAGTGCAGAGGGTGTCGTATGCTGAGGCAGTGAAGAGAGTAGAGTAGGATGGGTCAAGGGTGAGTGATCCTGAGAGGATTCCAGTGAGTAGTAGATTTGTGCTTGCACAGAGGGATAGGCCAACGAGTGATTTATGCTTCAATAAGTCTATCTTCTTAGCATTCATAACAATGCTTATCAATTGCACTGCAGAAATGGAATGTAAAATCACAGAAAATAGATGTTGTGATGGCAGCTGCAGAGATGTATTTGGATATACAAGATTTGTTTTCAGAAGAGCTAAAGGAGGTGTTGAGTGATGGTGTCCTGTCCTCCCAGGCCATTGGCATGGTGCAGGAGTGATAGGGTCAAAGTAGTGGAATGGGGTAGTGAGTTTTTAATGAGTTTAGGTGGTTGTGTCTATGGCTACATTTCACTTTCTTAGAGGAACAGGACTAATGAAGATACTTTTATGTATGTAGGCCATGGCTGCGGTCCAAACCCTTAAAAGACACACCCTCGTCTACTTACCCTCGCCTTATGCCCTTGGGGGAATCCTTGTCGCCATCTTGGAGGGTGGTCCAAATTATTAGCCAAGCAAGGGAAGTTTACAACATAAGCCCCTCAGCCCCCGTTTTTAGTCGGCTTTGCGAGTGTACAATTATGTTCACTCCAGGACCTGAAACTCCCCATAATTCAATTTGTGACGATTGTACATCCGCTAAGAAAAGTCAGGGAAAACTTAAAAACAACATCAATGGAGAAGTCAGCATACAAGTGTAAGTAAAAACGAATGCAATTAAGTCAGAAATTGTGCTACTAAAGCACATGACTGCACAAACGCGTCTCGTAAAAAGTAAATGTGTTTTTGTTTGGTTATCTTTTGGAAATTGTAGATATAAAACATTTGACTTCTTCAGAAGTTCCAGCTAGGCAGGCTAATGTTATTTATCTAATTAATTTGCTATCCTATAGTAGGCTTATTAATAATGATATATTTAATATAAGTAGACATGCACTCATAATTGCGCGGGATGAACAGGGTGGTCCAATAATAATCATTCCTTCCTCCCTCACCCCTTGCCCTGCAAGTGTATACTTGTCAGACGTCATGACACGTCATCAGAATTGTCCACTTAATTTGAGGGCTGAGGGGGTAGGGTGTGTCTTTAAGAGTTTGGACCGCAGACCCATGACTGGCCGGACACTCCAATACAGTAGATGGCGGTGTATGCACCTAAAACTTGGATGAGATCCGCTAACCAAATCCCAAAGAAGAAGAAGAAAACGGAAGACGACAAGGAAGTATATTTACAGTCGCGATAACAACAAATTGCCATGCAATGTAGCGTACTGCTATTGTCGTTTATTTTCAGGTGAACATTAAAAACAAGATTGGCATTTGGCAGGCATATTTGATAAAGGCTTCAGCTCAACTCATGGAAGCAGTCGTTTTGTTGGCCATTGTTGTGGGGCTAGCTATCTTTTCTGAAGACGCAGGTAGGCTAATACCGATACGCCCATGGAAGAGGGTACACTGTTCCTCATTGTCCGTGCTTAAAAGGAATTACGTGGGTATCAGAGTCCTATTGTAGCAGCTGATCTCGTGATGAGATGATTTATTGGATTACCCCAAAATGCAATCCACCAGACTATAATATCTCAGAGTTTATTGTGTGATATTTGACTAATCAGCCAATTATTTATTTATAACATAATAAAGATCTGCTTATTTTGATATGATAATGCAATTTCAAATGTTAGAGATATTGTGAATATTTCATAACATAGGCCTCATTCTTTTTCATGAGGCAGTTCTCAATATGTGCTTTAGGCTATAGCACACCACAGGACGCTGCTGAAAGGAGAACGGCTCATAATTATGGCCGGGAACAGAACGGATGGAATGGCAACAAACACATTGAAACCATGTGTTTGTGTTTGATACTATTCCACTCCAGCCATTACCACGAGCCCGTCCACCCCAATTAAGGTGCCATCAACCTCCTATGAATAGGGCTATTGAGTAGGATAGGCGAGGCCTTTTCCTAGCACAGGTATTATATAGACATAGAAAATTGAAATCTCAATGCCATACAACTGCAATGACTGCAACATGGGTTGGAGGTTAAATAAAGTATATTGTTTCTTTAAGCTTAAGACCACTGGTTTCCTCAATGATGAACAGTGCTTTCGGAAAGTATTCAGACCCCTCGACTTTTTCCACATTTTGTTAAGTTCCAGCCTTATTCTAAAATTGATTAAATATTTATATTTTCTCAGCAATCTACACACAATGCCCCATAATGACAAAGCAAAAACAGATTTCTATACATTTTTGCAAATTTATTACAAATTAAAAACAGAAATACCTTATTTAAATAAGTATTCAGACCCTTTGCTATGCAAATCGAAATTGAGCTCAGGTGCATCCTGTTTCAATTGATGATCCTTGAGATGTTTCTACAACTTGATTGGAGTCCATCTGTGGTAAATTCAATTGATTGGATATGATTTGGAAAGTCACTCGAAGACTCTCAGACCATAAGAAACATGGTCTCTGGTCTGATGAAACCAAGACTAATGGAGTAAACCTGGCACCATCCCTACGGTAAAGCATGGTGATGCCAGCATCATGCTGTGGGGATGTTTTTCAGCGGCAGGGGCTGGGAGACCAGTCAGGATCGAGGCAAAGATGAACTGAGTAAAGTACAGAGAGATCTTTGATGAAAACCTGCTCCAGAGGGCTCAGGACCTCAGACTGGGGCGAAGGTTCACCTTCCAACAGGACAATGACCCTAAGCACACAGCCAAGACAACGCAGGTGTGGCTTCAGGACAAGTCTCTGAATGTCCTTGAATGGCCCGGACTTGTACCCGATCGAACATCTCTGGAGAGACCTGAAAATTGCCGTGCTGCAACGCTCCCCATCCAACCTGACAGAGCTTGAAAGGATCTGCAGAGAAGAATAAGAGAAACTCCCCAAATATAGGTGTGCCAAGCTTTTAATGTCATACCCAAGAATACGCAAGGCTGTAATCACTGTCAGAGGTGCTTCAACAAAGTACTGAGTACAGGATCTGAATACTTATGTAAATGTAATATTTACATTGCACTTTAATAAAAAAAATTAACAAACATTTCAAAATAAACAAACAGTTTTTGCTTTGTCATTATGGGGTATTGTGTGTAAATTGAGGGGGGGGGGGTGATTTAATCAATTTTAGAATAAGGCTGTAATGTAACAAAGTGGAAAAAGTAAAGGGGTCTGAATACTTTCCAAAGGCACTATATCTGGACACTGATATCCTACCTGCCGGAGGAATGAGATTTTAATCAAATGAAATGAGCTTTGACTCAACTGCTTTCAATGTAAAGAAATTAGTTGGAGCTCAGCTGCATAGCCTAATTCAAAAATAGATGTAGCTTTTGACTGGTTAATCATGTCCCTTCCGTTTCCTCTTCTCTTCCCTCAAGGATCATGTCATCCAAGGAGGGGAGAAAAGGTGAAACTGCTGAATCCGGGACTATGGCAACACAGAGTTCAATGGCTGTCAACAATGGCAGGGACAACAACCACAAGAACCATCATGATGAAGTAGGGAGGTTGCACTTGGAACCAAGCAACGAAACAGGCAGTACGGCAGACACCAGCACAGCAGCCAAGAACTTGGCTTTGCTCAAAGCCCACTCCCTGGATGTGAATTTTGAGGTTGGTGAGGAGTATGACGTCATAGAGACCATCGGCACAGGGGCCTATGGCGTCGTGTCCTCCGCCAGGAGGCGGGACAATGGTGAGAGGCTTGCCTTGAAGTTTTTGGTTGCGACTGAAAACAATACTAGTTGTCATATCCTTGCTTGCTCCATCCCTGTTATATCAAATCCTCGCAAACTCGTTGTAGGAGCAGGTTCAATGGAGGGAGGACCTTGGATCCTCTCCTCCCATTGGCTTCTGGGTGCTTGGGCCCATCCACTTTTCTTATAGGCCTACCTTAAAATATTGCCAGCCCAATTTTAAATTTTTTAAAAATGTTTCTTGATTGAAATTAACCATCCAAAATAATAATGTGATTTTTCTGGATTTTTTTTCTCTCGTTTTGTCTGTCATAGTTGAAGTGTACCTATGATGAAAATTACAGGCCTCGCATATTTTTAAGTGGGAGAACTTGCACAATTGGTGGCTGACTAAATACTTCTTTGCCCCACTGTATGTGTGTGTAAAAATGTATATGTCAAGTGTTTCTGGATGATTACATCTCAAACACTTATCTTCCACTGTCATTTTTACTACAAAACATAGAAATGTGCCATTTTCACATATGTTGAAGTGGTGCTGGAGATGAAGTTTAAAAATGTAAATGTCCCTTTTAAGGGCCTGTGTACGATAATTCTAACAATTAACTATAAATCGATGGCAAACATAGTTGAGTGTTTTATTGTCATCCACCTGTTAATCAACTAACTGATCACAGCATTTAACACATTCTACTGCTCGCTGTATAATGTGTTTACAGACCATTCAGTGCCTTCATGGTGAGTTTATTGTCATAGTGGCAAATGCAAATAATACTCAAATGAACATGTAATGAAGCATACTATAGAAACGTGTATTTGAATGTAACAACAACACTGTTTAGCCGGGCACATCAGCATGTCAAAGTTAATCATTCCATGCTAAGTGATTTTCATTTTTCGAATGGTTGTGAACTCATTTCGATCTTATTGTTCACTGTGCTTATCTCTGCCTGTCCTGTGCGTTTGCAATGCGTTCGTGTAAACAATGTATCAATTCAACATCACCAGCCAATGTGATCACACCATCGCTCGCTCGCTCTCTCTCTCTCCTCCCAAACTTTTCCCAGCAATTTATTTGATACATTGTCTTTGCATTGTCCTACAGAGGATGTGTTTATTTAAGATATTTTGCTCAATCTTTATAAAATAGTATGTAGGCCTACTACTGCAGTGAATTGTCCTGTCATGAAAAGCAGTAATCAGATGACAGGTGTAGCCTGCTGTCCTTTCCCCAGGCAGTGCTCCCAGTGCCCAGCTTGAAAAGCTCCCCTATTGATTGTTTTTAGGGACAAGAAAATGACCATTCCTACATCGCAATGCAATTAATAATTGTGTTATTATTTACAAGGGAGTACAGAACTTTGGTCAAGGCTTGAGCCTAAACTGCATTTGAATATCCACTCAAGTCCAGTGTTTTCGAATGCATGTTTCATTCTAAAATAACTGCATCGAGCCTTTGCCTGATTTGGCAACCATTTGGGTCAGTTAATGGTCTACTCTCGACAGTTTACAAAGTCCATAAAGGCACATTCAGGCCAGTCATGGGGTATATTTTGTCAGGATGTATCAGCATTAACAGATGCCATATGGGCTTCTATAGCCAATCAGACTCAAACTTCCAGCGGCGTAGCTAGTTGATGGTTAATTGACAATACGGTAAAACAATATTCAACCAACCTTAACTTGGCGATTACTTCCTTGATTTGGAAGGCACCTGTGTCTTTTATAAACCCCTGTTTCAAGTGGAACCCAGAGTTCCACGTGCAACTGGAAACAGGTGTTTTATAAGACACTGATTGGTAACCAGTTTATAATTGCAATGAGGCACATCAGGTTTGTGGTACATGGCCAATATAATAGGGATAATCAACTCGGGGCTCTATGCGTTCTCTGGAAAATAATGCAACTCCGTGGAAGGTTAGTTCCACTCCGCTAGCACGTCATGGAACACATTTCCCACGTTGTTCATTACCCCTCGTTGATTATCCCTTATTTACTCTAGAACCCTTTTAAGGAAGATATCCATACAGGGATCTAACTATAGTCATGGCTCTAGTTTGGGGGGGGGTTATTTTGTCTGTGATGAAGTCATTTTGTGGGGAAAAAATCATTCTGATTGGCTGTGCCTGGCTACGCAGTGCGTGGACCTGGCTCCCAAGTGGGTGTGTCTATGCCCTCCCAGGCTGCCCCATGGCTATGCCCCTGCCCAGTCGTGTGAAATCCATAGATTAGGGCCTAATTATTGTATTTAAATGGACTAATTTCCTTCTCAGTAACAAAATCTTTGAAATTGTTGCATGTTGCGTTTTATTTTTGTTCAGTATTTTTTTTTCATCTGGGTAACTTATCTACAGGTCAACAAGTGGCAATTAAGAAGATTCCCAATGCCTTTGAGGTGGTGCAAAACGCTAAGCGTACATTACGAGAGCTGAAGATTCTCAAGCATTTCAAACATGACAACATTATCGCCATCAAAGACATCCTCCAGCCTAGCCTCCCTCACTTCAAGTCTGTGTAAGTAACTGTTATTCTTCATTATATATATGGATGCCCCTTATTTGAAAGTATTTTTTTGTTGTTGTAAAATTGAGAAAAAAACATGACTTAACTTACAAATGACTAGATACAACAAAGCGTAATTTCTCCATCTTTTCTGTTTTGTCCTCGTCTCTCCTCTTCCAGGTATGTGGTTCTGGACCTGATGGAGAGTGATCTCCACCAGATCATCCACTCCCGGCAGCCACTGACTCCAGAGCACACACGCTACTTCCTGTACCAGCTCCTCCGCGGTCTCAAGTACGTGCACTCGGCCAATGTCATCCACCGTGACCTCAAGCCCTCCAACCTGCTGGTCAACGAGAATTGCGAGCTGAAGATCGGGGACTTTGGCATGGCCCGGGGCCTTAGCTCACACCCCGAGGAGTCCCACTCCTTCATGACTGAGTACGTGGCCACGCGCTGGTACCGAGCCCCTGAACTAATGCTCTCGCTGCACCACTACAGCCTGGCCATCGACCTGTGGTCCGTGGGCTGCATCTTTGCCGAGATGCTGGGCCGCAAGCAGCTGTTTCCCGGGAAGCACTATGTCCACCAGCTGCAGCTTATCCTGTCTGTGTTGGGCACACCACCAGAGGGCGTGATCGGGGCCATTGGGGCTGATCGGGTGCGCTCGTATGTGCGGAGCCTGCCTTCGCACGCACCCGTGCCCTTGGCCAAGTTGTACCCGCAGGCCGAGCCTGCTGCCCTGGACCTGCTGGCCACCATGCTGCGCTTCGATCCTCGCGAGCGGATTGATGTGAGCCAGGCACTGGAGCACCCCTACCTGTCCAAGTACCACGACCAGGACGATGAGCCCATCTGCGTGCCCGCCTTCGACTTTGAGTTCGACAAGGCGCCCATGAGCCGGGAGCAGATCAAAGAGGCCATCCTGGTGGAGATCCAGGACTTCCACCGGCGGAAGCAGAACAACCGGCAGAGGATCCAGTTCAGGCCCTTACAGAGTCAGGGTGGTGGTGGTGACCAACGGTCTGCTCAAACCTCCACCGTCAACCTGACCAATAACTCATTGGCTTCCATGTCACGGCCGACACAGGTATCGCCGATGCAGCCGCAACCAGTGTCAAAGAGTCAAGCCAATCAGCATCATATAACGACAGGAGGGAGCCAAACTTTTGCCAATCAGCTGCCGTCCTTTAGTAAACATGCCCCGCCCCTTTTAGAGGTGACCCCATCCCAACGTCTGACCCACACGTTGCCTCCACTGACCCAGGCAGAGAGTTGCCAGGACGTAGACATGCCCAGCGCCAACTCGGACAGCGGGCAGCCTGAGATCATAGACCTGATCACGCCAGTCTCTTCTCAGGGCACCTCACCATCTGAAGCTCTGAGAGAAAGCTCGAAGGTGGAGGAGCTAGTACCCACCAGCCAGGGGGGACCTCTGACCCAAGTCACCCAGAGTCAGCCAATGTCTCAGGGCCAGTCTGCGTCTTCTGTGTCCTCCACTTTAGCACACAACACCATGGCCCCTCTGCCCAACTCTGTGCCTTCTCTCATGCTCTCCCAGGCCCAAGCTCAGTTGCTTTCGCAGTCCCTCACTCAGTCATTGTCCAAGGGGGCGAGGGGAACAGCGGGGGCAGGGGAAGGGACCAGGAAAGATGGAGCCATTTCGGAGGACACCAAAGCAGCGCTCAAGGAGGCCTTGCGGAAGTCGGCTCTCAGAAACAAAGCCAGAGGTAAATTGTACAAGTCTACACTTTCAAGTCCTCTTCTTAAAAAGGGCTGACGTGCTTGCGTCTTACGGTGTTACTTTTTAAAGGAGTAGTTCAGTATGGGTATTTTAAAAATGGAAACGGGTGAACATTGACTTTTATTTTGGGTTTTGGTTAGAAACCAAAGCAGTCTCTCCTTGTCCATTGACTACTTTCAATGTAAGGAAGAAATATATATATTGTCTGCACTACCCTTTAACGAGAATATTTATTGTGTTCTCTCTTCAGATGGAGGTCCAACAGCGCTGAGTATGGATACAGGTGGATCAGGTCTGACATGCTCCCTAACCTCCTCCCTCTCTCTTCCGGAGCTACGGCGGCCCGTCACAGCCCAGGAGCGCCAAAGAGAAAGGGAGGAGAAGAGGCGGAGGAGGCAGGAGCGAGCTAAGGAGCGGGAGAGGAAGATGAAAGAGAAGGAGAGAAGAGAAGGGGACTCATTGGGTGGGGTTCTCCTGAGCGACAATGACAAGAGCCTATTGGAACGCTGGAAGAGGATGATGGACAGCCGTGCAGACAAATCACAGAACTCCGATGTTGACACAGCCAAAACTAAGGGCTGCAAAGTGAGTTCCCACCTCAGCGGGAATTCGAGCGAAAACACCCATGCAGCAATGGCTGTAAACCACACTAAATCGGATAAGGAAGCAGGGGAGATTCAGACTCACAAACAGACGGTACCCCAAATAGAGCCCAATCTGTCAGGGATGTTCCAGCCACTAAATACCCAGGGCTCACTGCCTTTCTCTCTGGGCCAGACAAAGGGAGAGGAGATGGGGCGTGTGGCTGTGAGTAGAGGGATGGACATGGTGGATGGAGCCTCCTGTGGCTTAGCTAAAAACAACACGCTAAAACCGACGCAGGGTGAGTACGAAGGGCCAAGGATCTTCAACTGTCTGGGGAATTGGGCTGGGCAGCAGGTAGGGGCCGGGACTTCCCAACAACAGCAGCTACCCCTTAACAGATCACCCCAAGCCTGCCAGACAAGCTTCCCTCAGCCTCAGCCGCACCCCGTGGGGACTTTCCTGACGAAAGCCCCAGCACTACCATCGAGCGAAACCAATGGCAACATGAGAACAGGGGGTGGACAGAACAACATCAACTCTCACCCTAACTCAGTCACTAGTGGGGTTGGGCCCATGGAGAAGCTGTGCTCGGCACTGAGAGAGAAGCCCGGGTCCCACACGCAGAGCCCTCTCTGCGGGGCCTTAGGGGCCCCGTCCCTTCCTCAGCCCAGCTTAGGGTTCACAGACACCGGACAGCCGGGGCACACTGTGGCCCCTGACATCCACACGGTCACACTGCAGCTCTCAAAGTCACAGGTGGGTCTGAGTGGAGGGTCTCTGACCTTCCTTTCTTCCTAATCTCACCCTCTCCTAGACCCCTCCCCCTGTTGTTATATATTTTCTTAGCAGTATTGTAGTTATGTATTTTTTATATTTTTATTCGAGTCAGAATATTGGCCATATTTTGTCTGGTAGTCCAACATTTGTTTGGGGGGGGGGTTATAAAGGGTAGATTAACTAAACCACTCATTTAGAAAAGCTAGAGGGTGGACTTGGGACAAAATAGTGATCGTAAAATAGAGACAGTCAACTGGGTGGTATTTGGCATAGGTTAAAGGTATTAACAATACAAAGTAAATACCTTATGAGTTAAATTGTCAAACCCTATCAAAACCCCAAATTATAAACTGTTTTTACCTCACTTTGTAAACACTGGAATTGTAAACGCTGTATAGCTAGAAAACAGAGGGGGGGGGAGTATAATTTTGATCTTATGGATGGTGAGTCCATCCATGAGGAGAACAACATTGACTACTTCATAATCCCAATAGCTCTCCATGGCGCTGCCACAGAGGTGATCAATGGCAAAGATAGGAGGTACTAACCTCTAGCTTTTCTAACTCTATGGTGTATTTGTATTTTATCTGTATTTATTAAGGATCCCATTATTAGCTATTCTTCCTGGGGTCCAACAACATTAAGACAGTTATATACAGTTTAAAATATTACATGACATTACATTTCATAACACTTTACCCAATACATGAATTGTTTTCCCTCAAGCCAGTACTCCTCTATCACATATATAAAATACAACATCCATGTGTATGTGTGTGCAGAGTGTGTGTCTTATGTGTGCCTGTGTCTCGTCACAGTCCCTACTGTTCCATAAGGTATTGTGTTTTTTAAAATCTGATTCTACTGCATCAGTTACCTGATGTGGAATAGAGTTCCATGTAGCCATGGCTCTATGTAGTACTGTGCGCCTCCCATAGTCAGTTCTTGACATGGGGATTGTGAAGAGAACTTTGGTGGCATGTCTTGTGGGGTGGACATGGGTGTCTGAGCTGTGTGCTAGTAGTTTAAACAGACAACTCGGTGCATTCAGCATGTCAACATTTCTTCTTACAAAAAGTGATGAAATGAATCTCTCCTCCACTTTGAGCCGCAAAAGATTTCGATTTTGTTAGCTCTATGTACATTTAAGGGGCCAGCCGTGCTGCCCTGTTCTGAGCCAATTGTTATTTTCCGAGGTACATCTTTGTGGCACCTTACCACACAACTGAACAGTAGTTCAGGTGTGACAAAACTAGCCTGTAGGACCTGCCTTGTTGATAGTGTTGTTAAAAAGGCAGAGCTTTATTGTGGACAGACTTCTTAGCAACTGTTGTATCAACATGTTTTGACCATGACCGTTTACAATCCAGGGTTACTCCAAGCAGTTTAGTGACCTCAACTTGTTCAATTCCCACATGATTTATTACAAGATTTAGTTGAGGTTTAATGAATGATTTGTCCCAAATACAATGCTTTTAGTTTTAGGAATATTTAGGACTAACTTATTCCTTGCCACCCATTCTGAAACTAACTGCAGCTCTTGTGTTGCAGTGATTTCACTCGCTGTCGTAGCTGATGTGTATAGTGTTGTCATCCGCATACATAGACACACTGGCTTTACTCAAGACCAATGGCATGTCATTAGTAAAGATTGAAAAAAGTAAGGGGCCTAGACAGTTGCCCTGGTGAATTCCTGATTCTACCTGGAATATGTTGGAGAGGCTTCTATATTAAAGAACACCCTCTGTGTTCTGTTAGTCAAGTAACTCTTTATCCACAATATAGTAGGGGGTGTAAAACCATAAAACAAGTTTTTCCATCAGCAGACTATGATGGTTAATGTCAAAGGCTGCACTGAAGTCTAACAAAACAGCTCCCACAATCTTTTTATCATACATTATTCTGAGACATTTGTCAGTCATTTGTGTTAGTGCCGTGCTTGTTGAATGTCCTTCCCTATAAGTGTGCTGAAAGTCTTGTCAATTTGTTTACAGTAAAATAGCATTGTATCTGGTCAAACACACATTTTTCCAAAGGTTTACTAAGGGTTGGTAACAGGTTGATTGGTTGCCTATTTTTGCCAGTAAAAGGGGGTTTTACTATTCTTGGGTAGCAGAATTACTTTTGCTTCTTACCAGGCCTGAGGGCAAACACTTTCAAGTAGGCTTAGATTGAAGATGTGGCAATATTGTCAGCTATTATCCTCAGTAATTTTCTATTCATGTTATCAGACTCCGGTGGCTTGTCATTGTTGATAGACAATTTTTTAAAACTTTTTCCGCACTCACTTTACGGAATTCAAAATTACGAGGCTTGTCTTTCATAATTTGATCAGTTATACTTGGATGTTTAGTGTCAGCGTTTGTTGCTGGCATGTCATATTCGTTTGCTAATCTTGCTGATGGAATTTAAAAAAAATAAAATAATAATAATAATAATAATAATTGGCAATATCGGTGAGCCATCTGATTCACGGAATGGTGGAGCCTTTGCCTTTTTTTCAAATTTCATTTAAGATTTTTACTATCATTCTTTGTCATTTCTTTGTTTCAGAGTGTAGTTTCTTCTTTTTATTATGTTCATGATTTCTCAATTTACAGTACGTTTGCCAATCGGTTGTGCAGCCAGACTTATTTGCCATTCCTTTTGCCTCATCCCTTTCAACCATAGAAGTTTTCAATTCCTCATCAATACACAAGGATTTAAGTTTTTGCAGTGCATGCTTATTAGTAACTGGAATAAGCAATTTCATAAGTGTCAAGTGTAGCATCTGGTTGCTCCTCAGTACACACCACAGACCAACAAATATTCTTGACATCAACAACACAGATGTTGGTGATTTCAGGTTTTAACGTCTCGTTGCCCTTCTCAGGTGGAAGATGTGCTGCCTCCGGTGTTCTCAGTCACCCCTAAGGGCAGTGGGGCAGGATACGGAGTGGGCTTTGACCTGGATGACCTCTTTAACCAGTCCCTCACTGACCTCCAGCACGCAGACCTCAGAGACAGGTGAGTCAAGCTTTACACCTCCACCATCATTCCTGGAACAGTGCTGCGAAAGGCTGTGAAAATAAATGATCAGCCAGCATCGTACAGTCGGGTCGGCACTATATATGTAAAATGGTATAGATTTTACTGTGTATTTACAGGTAGCCTAACAAGTCTTAACACATTTGTGTATCAGTGCGCTATGAAAAGTATGTATACCCCAGAAACCACTGCAAATGCAAATGTTATACCATACATACATTTGGAGTTGGTGTACTGTCAGTCAAAAAGATAATTAGCACCAGCAGGGGAACGTTTATCAAACCCTCCCTCTTTTCTCCTCCATCAGTTACAATGACTCAGGCCCCCTCTCGGCCTCCCTGCTCTCTGATTGGCTGGAGGTGCACCGCATGACTCCGGCTGACCTGGAATCGCTACAGCAGGAACTACAGCTAGGATCTCCCATGATCCTCTCTGACTCCATCCCCTCTGACACCTGACTCCCTCCTTCTGGAATAACAACCAAGACACTGGAGGTAGAAATAGCCCCTTACCAGACATCAGGTTGCATTGTCTGCATCCCAAGTGCATCCCCCACACAGTGCACTACTTGGGAGTAGGTAAATTGCCCCTAAATACTATACAAATAGTCTAGTCCCAGATCTGGGACTGCTATACAGGGTATTTCATCCCCTAATGGTACCTTTAGTCCCTATGTAGTGCACTACATTTGACCGGGCCCATAGGGCTCTGGTCAACACTAGACCCTTGTGTCCCTACATTTAGAAGTTTTCTAGAAAGGAGGAGTCTGAGCCCTGGGTTATACACTTTGCAATAGACACTCTAAGGATCATCTATTTAATTGTTTTTGTTTTTCTAGCATTTCTTCATGCAGTGTTCATGGTTCTTTTAATAAAGATCATTGGGTCATAATTTGTATGATTGCTGCTGTTTTACAATGGGCCCTGAAGGAGAGGAGAGAAGGTGGTTTGTTAACATAATTGAAGCCTATGGCGGTTATTACACCAACAGAGGGGAAAATACATTGAAATCGCAATCAGTACAATCGCAATGACTGGGTCATGTTCATTAGGGCACGCAACAGAAAAGACTTTGCAATGACTTTAACGTTTGTTATGAGTCCAGGTAGTGCTACCGTTTCAGTCCGGTTTCTTCCGTTTGGTCTCTAATGAATACAACCCTGATCAGGAATGATTTATTAGGAACAGGCCAAAACTCAACGTTGTCACTATTAAAGCAACCCTGTTGAATCCTCTTCGCTACCATTCGCTGTCAAAAAGTTGTTGTTTTGTGTTATTGGAGAGTTGAGGGGCTTGTAATTTGAGAGTTGACAATCGTTCACCATAGTGAATGGGTGTGAACACATGAACAGAAAATGGAGATTAGCTTTGGCAGGAAATCATGTTTCAACATGTTCAGTGCAATATTAATCTGTTGATCATTATACACTTACACATTTAAAAAACACAGGCTGCCACTCAAAATAAGAAAATTTAAAACAAAGAAATACATAGTTTAAGTAATAATAAATTCCGTATAAGCAGGATAAGAAAAAGTGGGCCTCCACCCCCAAAGACAACGCAATACCTATGTCACTCCACACTGCCCTCACCCACCAAGATAAGAGGAATACCTATGTGATAATACTGTTCATTGACAGCTCAGCGTTCAACACCATTGTCCCCTCCAAGCTTGTCACCAAGCTTAGAACCCTGGGACTGAACACCTCCCTCAAACTGGATCCTGGACTTCCTGACGGGCTGACCTCAGGTGGTGTAGGTAGGCAACATCCCCTCCGCCATGATGACCCTCAACGCTGGGGCCCCATAGGGGTGTGAGCGCTTCGTCCCCTCCTGTACTCCCTGTTCATCCACACACAACACCAAGTTTGGCGGTGACACGACGGTGGGAGGCCTGATTACCGGCGACGATGAGACAGCCTACATGGAGGTGGTCCTTGACTGGACAATGTGGGTTCGGAACAACAAGCTCTCAACGTCAGTAAGACCAAGGAGCTGATCGTGGACTACAGGAAAGGAGCGGCGAGCACGCCCCCATCCACATCGACGGGGCTGCAGTGGAGCGGGTCGAGAGCTTGAAGTGTCCAAATCGCCAAACTTAAAATGGCCCACACACAATTGTATCACAATTCCAGTGGGTCAGAAGTTTACATACACACACTAAGTTGACTGTGCCTTTAAAACGGCTTGCAAAATTCCAGAAAATTATGTTATGGCTTTAGAAGCTTCTGATAGGCTAATTGACATCATTTGAGTCAATTGGAGGTGTACCTGTGGAAGTATTACAAGGCCTACCTTCAAACTCAGTGCCTCTTTGCTTGACATCATGGAAAAGTCAAAAGAAATCAGCCAAGACCTCAGAAAAACAATTGTAGACCTCCACAAGTCTGGCTAATCCTTGGGAGCAATTTCCAAATGCCTGAAGGTACAACGTTCATCTGTACAAACAATAGTACGCAAGTATAAACACCATGGGACCACGCAGTCGTCATACCGCTCAGGAAGGAGACGCGTTCTGTCTCCTAGAGATTAATGTACTTTGGTACGAAAAGTGCAAATCAATCCCATTAGCAAAGGACCTTGTGAAGATGCTGGAGGAAACTGGTACAAAAGTATCTATATCCCCAGTAAAACTAGTCCTATATGGACATAACCTGAAAGGCCACTCAGCAAGGAAGAAGCCAAAATAAAGTGGTGATCCTAACTGACCTAAGACGGGGATTTTTTTACTAGGATTAAATGTCAGGAATTGTGAAAACCTGAGTTTAAATGTATTTGGCTAAGGTGTATGTAAACTTCTGACTTCAACACTCGAGTGGTTAAAAGGGAAGCATTTAAATGTCTTGGAATGGCCTAGTCAAAGCCCAGACCTCAATCCAATTGAGAATCTGTGGTATGACTTAAATATTGCTGTACACCAGCGGAACCCATCCAACTTGAAGGAGCTGGAGCAGTGCCAAGCTTATAGAGACATACCACAAGAGACTTGCAGCTGTAATTGCTGCAAAAGGTGTCTCTACAAACGATTGACTTTCGGGGGGATGAATAGTTAGAATATAGAGTAGGCCTACAAGCCCTCAGTCCAGCTTCTCTCAGCCTATTGCGGACAGTCTGAGCACTGATGGAGGGATTGTGCATTCCTGGTGTAACTCGGGCAGTTGTTGTTGCCATCCTGTACCTGTCGCGCAGGTGTGATGTTCGGATGTACCGATCCTGTGCAGGTGTTACACGTGGTCTGCCACTGCGAGGACGATCAGCTGTCCGTCCTGTCTACGGCGTCTCACAGTACGGACATTGCAATTTATTGCCCTGGCCACATCTGCAGTCCTCATGCCCCTTTGCAGCATGCCTAAGGCACGCTCATGCAGATGAGCAGGGACCCTGGGCATCTTTATTTTGGTGTTTTTCAGAGTCAGTTGAAAGGCCTCTTCAGTGTCCTAAATTTTCATAACTGTGACCTTAATTGCCTACCGTCTGTAAGCTGTTAGTGTCTTAATGACCGTTCCACAGGTGCATGTTAATTAATTAAGCATGGGAAACAGTGTTTAAACCCTTTATAAATGAAGATCTGTGAAGTTATTTGGATTTTTACGAATTATCTTTGAAAGAGGGTCCTGAAAAAGGGAGTTTAGTATACTTACTTACTTTATCGTGCTATTTTTATATCTTGTGTTTTTGTTGTACTGTATTTTTAGTATTACATAGTTATTGATGACTGCATTGTTGCAAGAAAGGCATTTTACTGTACTTGTGCGTGTGACATTAAAAGTCTAAAATATGAAAAATGTGCCTACCTGATTTCAGAATGAACCAAGGGACAATTTCATTGTGAAGTGTTTCCTTGGTGTTACAAAAAGGTGTTCCTAGTGTATAAGATTTTATCCTGAACAAAAATATTAACACAACATGTAAAGTGTTGGTCCTATATTTCATGTGCTGAAATGAAAGATCCCAGAAACTTTGCATACGCACAAAAAGCTTATTTCTCTCAAATGTGGTGCACAAATTTGTTGACATCACTGTTCGTGAGCATTTCCCCATTACCAAGATAATCCATTCACCTGACAGGTGTGGAGATCAAGAAGCTGATTAAACAGCAGGTGCACCTTGTGCTGGGGACAACAGGCCACTATAAATGTGCAGTTGTCACACAATGCCACAGATGTCAGAAGTTGAGGGAGCGAGTAATTGGCATGCTGACTGCAGGAATGTCCACCAGAGCTGTTGCATGTTCATTTCTCTACCATAAGCCGCCTCCAATGTAATTTTATATAATTTGGCGGTACGTTCAGCAAGCCTCACAACTGCAGAGTATGTATAACCACACCAGCCCAGGGCCTCCACATCCAGCCTTTCAACTGGGGTATCGTCTGAGACTAGCCAGCCGAACAGCTGATGAAACAGTGGTTTTGCATAACCGAAGAATTTTCACACAAACTTTAAGAAACCATCTCGGAGGAAGTTAATCTGCGTGCTCGTCGAGTTGACTGCAGTAACATGCTACAGTTGGCAAATACTCACCTTCACTGGCATGCTGGAAAAGTGTGCTCTTCGTGGATGAATCCTGGTTTCAACTGTACCGGGAAGATGGCAGATATGTGGGCGAGCGGCTTGCTGATGTCAACATTGTGAACAGAGTGCCCCATGGTGGTGTTGGGGTTATGGTATGGGCAGGCATAAGCTATGGACAACAAACACAATTGCATTTTATCGATGGCATTTAGAATGCACAGAGATCCTGAGGCCCATTGTCCTGCCATTCATCCACCGCCATCACCTCATGTTTCTGCATGATAATGCACGGCCCCATGAAGCAAGGGGAAATGCTCACTAAACAGCAAGCTGAAAATGTCCCAGTTCTTCCATGGCCTGCATATTCACCAGACATGTCACCCATTGAGAATGTTTGGGATGCTCTGGATCAATGTGTTCCAGCCAATACCCAGGAACTTCGCACAGCTATTGAAGAGGAGTGGGACAACATTCCACAGGCCACAATCAACAACTCTATGTGAAGGAGATGTCGCGTTGCATGAGGCAAATGGTGATCACACCAGACACTGACTGGTTTTCTGATCCACGCCCCTACCCTTTTTATCTGTATTTCCAGTCATGTGAAATCTATAGACTAGGGCCAAATACATTTATTTAATTCACTGATTTCCTTATATGAACTAAGTCAGTAAAATCTTTGAAATTGTTGGGTTTATATTTTGGTTCAGTGTATTTTATTTTTCTAAACAATACACACAAACTTCAACCCCTGACTAGACACACATGCTCACACCCCCATCTCCAGTACCTGCATCACTCTCCGCCACATGGCCTCAAACACCACCATTTTGTTTCTCTCCGTCACCCAGACTTTCAACATTGAGATAAAGCATTTTACCTTTCCAGTGTGTTAACGATGGAGGATTGGTTGATTTCCAGTATGATTTTTTTTCAAGATTGACGAGAAAAGTATCATTCAACCCATCGGGTATCTCACAGCACCCTCATATTCCATGTCTTGAAATATGCAGGCAGAGATTAAAAGTGCATTTATATTGTAATACCTCTGACAGCCAACTTTGACTCCACCCATAACTTTGACTCCATAACATTCCCAGAAGACATGGGTTATTGAGTCATTGTTCGTTTTACACTTAAGACATGACTCTACCGTTGTGCTGTAGAATTTGTGAACTTTGTCTCTTCTATAATAAATTATATATATTAGTTTATACTGGATTAAGCATATATTTTAGTTTTCTGTAATTTAGTTAATTATGTTCCCTCCTGCCAATATCAGTTATTTTTCTTTGTTCCAATAGTTTACAATTTATATACAAACAAAAGCATGTGGACGCCCCTTCAAATTAGCGGATTCGGCTATTTCTGCCACACCTGTTGCCGAGAGGTTTATAAACTCGACATACAGCCTTGCAATCTCCATAGACAAACGTTGGCAGTAGAATGGCCTTACTGAAGAGCTCAGTGACTGAGCTCTAGGAGACATCTAGGAGACGTTTCCACTTCAGCCCGGAAGTGGTAGGCCACCCAAGCTCACAGAATTGGACCGCTGAGTGCATCCAAAAATGATGTCCTCGGTTGCAACAGTCACTACCGAGTTCCAAACTGCCTCTGGAAGCAACGTCAGCACAATAACTGTTTGTCGGGAGCTTCATGAAATGGGTTTCCATGGCCAAGCAGCCACACACAACCTTAAGATCACCATGCGCAATGCCAAGCATTGGCTGGAGTGGTGTAAAGCTCACTGCCATCGGACTCTGGAGCAGTGGAAAAGCATTCTCTGGAGTGATGAATCACGCTTCACCATCTGGCAGTCCAACGGACAAATCTGGGTTTGGCGGGTGCCAGGATAACGCTACCTGCCCCAATGCATAGTGCCAACTGTAAAGTTTGGTGGAGGAGGAATAATGGTCTAGGGCTGTTTTTCATGGTTCGGGCTTGGCCACTTTGTTCCAGTGAAGGGAAATGTTAACGCTACAGCATACAATGACATCCAAGACAATTCTGTGCTTTCAACTTTGTGGCAACAGATTGCAGAAGGCCCTTTCCTGTTTCAGCATGACAGTGCCCCCATGCACAAAGCGAGGTCCATACAGAAATGGTTTGTTGAGATCGGTGTGGAAGAACTTGACTGGCCTGCACAGAGCCGGACCTCAACTCCATCGAACACCTTTGGGATAAATTGGAACGCCGACTGCGAGCCAGGCCTAATCGCCCAACATCAATGCCCGACCTCACGAATGTCCTTGTGGCTAAATGGAAGTAAGTCCCCGCATCAATGTTCCAACATCTAGTAGAAAGCCTTCCCAGAAGAATGGAGGCTGTTATAGCAACAAAAGGGGGGGACCAACTCCATATTAATGCCCATGAATTTGGAATGAGATGGTCGACAAGCAGGTGTCCACACACTACATGTCCAAAAGTAGCAGACTTGGATGAGTTAGGGTGGGTAATGAAGAAAATGGGGGGGGGGGGATAAATTGTATAGTAGCCCATCTTTCATTAGCAGTTGCAATAAACAAGAAAAGAGGAATATCTTCCAACTTATATTTTGCCCATGTCGGGATTTAAAAGCTCTGTAGCTCCAGGAAGCAGCCCCAATCTGTAGGACACCTCAATAATATTGTAAATTGTTCATTCATTGGCAGAGTCACCGTATTAATGTCCTCCTGTTCCATAAGCAATATAATCAAGTCCAATACTGAGCAATGAGTAATGTTCCTTGTACCCACTTGAGGTATCCTCATTGTCTTATGCTGCGGGCTGCGTGATTGTGCATGTGTGAATATTGAGCAAATCATAAATGGGTTCCTTCTGTCGACTCCTCCCCCTTGCACGTGTTGGGTTTGATGTGACTCCCAGCTCCTTGCGCGTGTTGGGTTTGATGTGATTCCCAGCTCCTTGCGCGTGTTGGGTTTGATGTGATTCCCAGCTCCTTGCGCGTGTTGGGTTTGATGTGATTCCCAGCTCCTTGCGCGTGTTAGGTTTGATCAATCAAATTGATTTATAAAGCCCTTACATCAGCTGATGTCACAAAGTGCTGTACAGAAACCCAGCCTAAATCACCAAACCATGCAGGTGTAGAAGCACGGTGGCTAGGAAAAACTCCCTAGAAAGCCTGGTTCCTCTCTAGGTTTCGGCCTAAGGGGTGGCCAGTCCTCTTCTGGCTGTGCCAGGTGGAGATAACAGAACATGGCCAAGATGTTCATAGATGACCAGCAGGGTCAAATGATAATCACAGTGGTTGTCGAGGGTGCAACAGGTCAGCACCTCAGGAGTAAAATGTTAGTTGGCTTTTAATAGCCGATCATTCAGAGTATAGGTTAGGTTTGATGTGATTCTCAAAGTCTCGAGCCTCCTTGGCAGTGAACGTGTGTGTTCTGAAAGGTAACGATGAGCTATTTTATCTATAACCTGTCTTAACACAACTAGCAAGCTTCTTTTACACATGTACTTTGGGATTCCTACACAAATTTGCCTAATGCCAGTGGAGGAGACTCATTTCTAACAATTGCATTTGTCCTAACATAGCAAGTGTCCTCTCCTCACCCCCTCATTGAAGTTTTCAAAAGAAGGACACAAGGAGCCGAGCTTATCTAATTTAGAAAAGGCCTTGATCAAATCTCGGGGCTCTGAATCTCATTAGTCTTTCCTTGATTCATCACATCCTTCTCATAAGGCATTGGCGGAGAAGTTCTGAGATTTCTCCCCTCGGACCTCCTCTGCCAATGGCCCATGAGAGGATGTGAGGAATCAAGGAAAGACCATAGAGATTCATCCGACTTCAGAAATGCATCCTTCCATCCTCATTACAGATCTTTTACTTGAATGGATAGGTATAATCAAGGTCACTACCCTACCTTCACTCACCATGGAATTACTTCATCCTTCCTTTCCTTGATGTATTTCTATAGCATACAAACAGGGCCCAGGTGACAGGAGGAGAACAAAGACAATGGAGATTCTAGAACGCATGTAAGTGACAGTTCTTATAAATTACTGACATTTGTAATCATTTATTTACATTCATTCAAAATTATAAGAAACTTGAAGCTTGACGTTACATGACATGTTAAAATGTGCTAAAATAGATCGACAAACATGGCTTTACATTTCATTAGTTCTAAATACTCATAATATCACCGTTTTATCGATAACTTGTATATTCAGAATCACTTGAATTTGTTAGGAGTTGCATATACATATCATTAAAACGTAGTATAGTTTGCCACCACAGGTTCGGCCCTTTCCTTTAAAGCAAAATTCCTTTGTAATTTGACACATTTACCTGGTTTTACACGCATCTTGAACCAGAAAGGCGGAATTTCTGCTTATGTGGGAAATAAGTGGTCACTGAGTCAGTTTGGTCAAAAAGTTGTTTTGGCATGTTATTAATATGGTAAATAAAAAATTAAGCAGAATATTACCTAAAACAGTAATCTACTACAGCCAAGTTAAGTGTAAAACCAGGTTCATGGCAAATTACATAGAATGTCCCTTTAAGATCTGGCTCTTTTCGGAAGCCCTATCTTGGCAGCTGGCCCATCAGTAAAGTGGCCAGGGAGCTAGCCAGCACTGTCAGGGAGCTGGCCCAGTTGGGACCGGCCCGGCCGTACAGACTGATCTCTGGTATGTTGCTTTGGATGAAGCTGGAGAAGCTGGACACCTTGGCGTAGACGCCGGGGCTGTTGGCATGGGCACAGCCCAGGCCAAAACTCACCACCCCAGCCTGCACCCAGGTTCCGTTCACCATCTGGCAGACCAGGGGTCCTCCAGAGTCCCCCTGTGGAGAAAGAGGGAGATGGGTAAGAAGTAAGAAAAAGCCCACGTTAGTCTAGTATTACACACAGGTGAGGTGAGCATACCTGACAGGAGTCCTTGCCCCCCTCTTGATAACCGGCACAAATCATGTCAGAACGGATGTCCACTTTCTCCGATGGGTTAAGGTCGTACATCATCTGACAGGAAGACGACGAGATGATTGGCACCTGCACTTGCTGCAGTGTTGCCACTCCACTCAGAGGGACTGAGAGACGGCCAGAGAAGTTGAGGCAGAGTGAGTAGGTAGGTCAAATAAAAGGAGCGAGAATGCCTATGCCAACAACACATTTGGGTTGCGGGTTCACAATTTTACATTTCCTGAGATTTCTGCTGAGCAAGGAGGGGAATTTATTTACACACAATCAAAACTTACGACACCTACTCATTTAAGGGGTTCTCTTTATTTGCACAATTTCCTACATTGTAGAATAATAGTGAACACATCAAAACTATGAAATAACACATACGGAATCATGTAGTAACCAAAAAAAGTGTTAAACAGATAAGAATCTCAAATATAAAATATTTTCAAAGTAGCCACCCTTTGCCTTCGACAGCTTTGCACTCAACCAGCTTCATGATGTACTCACCTGGAATGCATTTCAATTAACAGGTGTGCCTTGTTAAGTTAAGAAATTCCAGACATTAATGTGTTTGAGACAATCAGTTGTGTTATGGCAAGAACAACTCATACGCAAAGAGAAACAACAGTCCAATACTTTAAGACATGGTCAGTCAATGTGAAAACTGGCTCTAATGAGGACCGCCACAGGAAAGGAAGACCCAGAGTTACCTCTGCTGCAGAGAATAAGTTCATTACCTTAACCTCAAATTGCAGCCCAAATAAATGATTGAGTTCAAGTAACAGACCCCTCAACATCAACTGTTCAGAGGAGACTGTGTGAATCAGGCCTTCATCTTCGAATTGCTGCAACGAAACCACTAAAGGACACCACTAAGAAGAGACTTGCTTGGGCCAAAACACACAAGCAATGGACATTAGACCGGTGGAAATCTGTCCAAATTAGAGATTTTTGGTTCCAACCACCATGTCTTTGTGAGACAAAGTGTAGGTGAACGGATGATCTCGGCATGTGTGGTTCCCACTGAAGAATGGTATTTTGCTGTTGACACGGTCACTGATTTATTTAGAATTCAAGGCACACTTAACCAGCATGGCTACCACAGCATTCTGCAGCAATACCATCTGGTTTGCACTTAGTGGGACTATCATTTGTTTTTTAACAGGATAATGATCCAACAGGCTGTGTAAGGGCTATTTGACCAAGGAGTGATGAGTGCTGCATCAGATGACCTCACCTCCAGTCACCCAACCTCAACCCAATTGAGATGGTTTGGAGATAGAACGCTGGGTTAAGGAAAAGCAGCCAACAAGTGCTCAGCATTTGTGGAAATTCCTTCAAGACTGTTGGAAAAGCATTCCAGGTGAAGCTGGTTGAGAGAATGCCAAGAGTGTGCAAAGCTGTCAAGGCAAAGGGTGGCTACTTCAAATAACATATTGATTTGTTTAACACTTTTGGTTACTACATGATTCCATGGTTGTTACTTCCTAGTGTTGAGGTCTTCACTATTATTCTACAATGTAGAAAAGTGTAAAGCTAAAAACCCTTGAATGAGTAGCTGTGAGTCAGTCAGTCACCGTGACAGGCTTAGACTACTGCATATGGAACATACTGACAGACAGTCCTCCCATGAGTGAGAGTTGACCAGTGTGACAGTCCACTGAGTCAGAGGTTGAGGCTCCTTTTAGTGGAAGTTAAATTTTGCCGCTATATACGTAATGCCTTATTCTCTCTTACCCCCGTCGCGGATGTTTCCCCAGCCTGTGATGTAGCAGGGAAGGTCCCCGGGGAACAGTGTCCCGGCGTCAGGAAGACAAACAGGATGGACATACGCCGACCAGACGATGGGACTCCGCAGCAACACCAAGGCCATGTCCTGTCCCAAACTTGGGTCCGAGTAGCCGGATGGGATCACGACGCGCTCCACGAAGTACGATATCTCATTAGGGTTCCAGCTGTTGAGCCGGTGACGGCCAACATAGAGGGTATAGCCCGACACGTCGAACTGACTGGGAGAGGAGAGAGTTGCAACACCTTACAGCTAACAACTGAAATGCATCTTCACCCCCCCAATATTGCAAAACACAGCTTAGCCTTTTGTTAATCCACCTGTCGACTCAGATTTTGAAATGATGCTTTACAGCGAAAGCAATCCAAGCGTTTGTGTAAGTTTATCGATAGCATAGCATAACATTATGTACACTAAGCATTAAGTAGCTAGGTCATGAAAATCAGAAAAGCAATCAAATTAACCATTTATCTTTGATGATCGTCGGATGTTCACCCACACAAAAATGTTCCTTTTGTTCCATAAAGATTTTTATACCCAAAATACATATATCAACCGAGTGTGTAGCTTTTTCAATAACAGCGGGAGAAACAATGGCCGCTTTACTCAGTTGTGCAAAACTCAGAGCCCCCACCTATCCACTCACGCAATATGATCCTTCACGCTAATTTTTCTAAATAAAAGCCTGAAACTATGTCTGAAGACTTGACACCTTAGGGAAGCCATAGAAAAAGGACTCTGGTTGATATCTCTTTAAATGGAGGATAGGCATGCATAGGAGCAGAGAGGTTTCAAAATAAGAGGCACTTCCTGATTGGATTTGTCAGGCAATATCAGTTCTGTTATACACAGACAATATTTTTACAGTTTTGAAAACTTGTGTTTTCTATCCTAATATGACAATTATATGCATATTCTAGTTTCTGAGGCTGAGAAATAGGCAGTTTCAAATGGGTACGTTTTTTAGCCAAAAACTAAAATACTGCCCCCTACACGCAAAAGGTTAACTAGGCAAGTCAGTTAACACATTCTTATCATCAATGACGGCCTAGGAAAGGTGGGTTAACTGCCTTGTTCAGGGGCAGAACAGATTTTCACCTTGTCAGCTCGGGGATTCAATCTTGCAACCTTACAGTTAACTCGTCCAACGCAATAACAACCTGCCTCGCTCGTTGCACTCCACAAGGAGACTGCCTGTCACCTTGGCTTACTGCATTTGCGTAAGTTGCTAGCTAGCATTAAACTTATCTTATATAAAACAATCAATCATAATCACTAGTTAACTACACATGGTTGATGATATTACTAGATATTATCTAGCGTGTCCTGCGTGACATAATCTGACTGATCATACAAGTATCTAGTTCATTCATTCAAACAGCACTTTCAGGCGCTTTGACAGCAGCCCTTCACTGTGCGTCATGCTTTGTGCTGTTTATGACTTCAAGCTTATCAACTCCCGAGATGAGGCTGGTGTTACCGAAGTGAAATGGCTAGCTAGTTAGCGCACGCTAATAGCGTTTAAAACGTCACTCGCTCTGAGCCTTCTAGTAGTTGTTCCCCTTGCTCTGCATGGGTAACGCTGCTTCGATGATGGCCGTTGTCGTTGTGTTGCTGGTGCGAGCCCAGGGAGGAGATGGACAGAACTATACTGTTACACTGGCAATACTAAAGTGCTTATAAAGAACATCCAATAGTCAAAGGTTAATGAAATACAAATGGTATAGAGAGAAATAGTCCTATAATCCCTATAATATCTACAACCTAAAACTTCTTACCTGGGAATATTGAAGACTCATGTTAAAAGGAAGCCCCAGCTTTCATATGTTCTCACGTTCTGAGCAAGGAACTGAAACGTTAGCACATATTGCACTTTTACTTTCAACACTTTGTTTTTGCATTTAAACCAAATTGAACATGTTTCATTATTTACTTGAGGCTAAATTGATTTCATTGATGTATTATATTAAGTTAAAAGTGTTCATTCAGTATTGTTGTAATTGTCATTATTACAATTTGTTTTCAAATATATCAAAAAAATAAAGGGAACACTTAAACAATGTAACTCCAAGTCAATCACACTGTGAAATCAAACTGTCCACTTAGGGGAAAAAACACTGACAAATTCCACATGCTGTTGTGCAAATGGAATAGACAACAGGTGGAAATTATAGGCAATTAGCAAGACACCCCCAATAAAGGAGTGGTTCTATAGGGCGTGACCACAGACCACTTAGTTCCTATGCTTCCTGGCTGATGTTTTGGTCACTTGAATGCTGGCGGTGCTTTCACTCAAGTGGTAGCATGAGACGGAGTCTCCAACCCACACAAGTGGCTCAGGTAGTGCAGCTCATCCAGGATGGAACATCAATGCGAGCTGAGGCAAGGAGGTTTGCTGTGTCTGTCAACGTAGTGTCTAGAGCATGGAGGCACTACCAGGAGACAGGCCAGTACATCAGGAGACGTGGAGGAGGCAGTAGGAGGGCAACAACCCAGCAGCAGGAACGCTACCTCCGCCTTTGTGCAAGGAAGAGCAGGAGGAGCACTGCCAGAGCCCTGCAAAATGACCTCCAGCAGGCCACAAATGTGCATGTGTCTGCTCAAACGGTCAGAAACAGACTCCATGAGGGTGGTATGAGGGCCCGACGTCCACAGGTGGGGGTTGTGCTTACAGCCTAACACCGTGCAGGACGTTTGGCATTTGCCAGAGAACACCAAGATTGGCAAATTCGCCACTGGCGCCCTGTGCTCTTCACAGATGAAAGCAGGTTCACACTGAGCACATGTGACAGAGTCTGGAGATGCCGTGGAGAACGTTCTACTGCCTGCAACATCCTCCAGCATGACCGGTTTGGCGGTGGGTCAGTCATGGTGTGGGGTTGCATTTCTTTGGGGGGGCCGCACAGCCCTCCATGTGCTCGCCAGAGGTAGCCTGACTGCCATTAGGTACCGAGATGAGATCCTCAGACCCCTTGTGAGACCATATGCTGGTGCGGTTGGCCCTGGGTTCCTCCTAATGCAAGACAATGCTAGACCTCATGTGGCTGGAGTGTGTCAGCAGTTCCTGCAAGAGGAAGGCATTGATGCTATGGACTGGCCCGCCCGTTCCCCAGAGCTGAATCCAATTGAGCACATCTGGGACATCATGTCTCGCTCCATCCACCAACGCCACGCTGCACCACAGACTGTCCAGGAGTTGGCGGATGCTTATGTCCAGGTCTGGGAGGAGATCCCTCAGGAGACCATCCGCCACCTCATCAGGAGCATGCCCAGGCGTTGTAGGGAGTTCATACAAGCACGTGGAGGCCACACACACTACTGAGCCTCATTTTGACTTGTTTTAAGGACATTACATCAAAGTTGGATCAGCCTGTAGTGTGGTTTTCCACTTTAATTTTGAGTGTCACTCCAAATCCAGACCTCCATGGGTTGATAAAATTGATTTCCATTGATAATTGTGTGATTGTGTTAAGCACATTCAACTATGTAAAGAAAAAAGTATTTAATAAGAACATTTCATTCATTCAGATCTAGGATGTGTTATTTTAGTGTTCCCTTTATTTTTTTGAGCAGTGTATGTATATATAGTTGTAATTGACACATACGTATATATATATTTTTTTGAATCAAATCGGCCGATTGATCGGTATCGGCTTTTTTGGTCCTCCAATAAAATCGGTATCGGCGTTGAAAAATCATAATCGGTTGACCTCGTGGAGAGTATATACCCACTTATTTTTCAGTGGGCATTGCATATAATCACTTCATAATCCCCAATGACACGTATCAGTGTTGTGGAGGTATACAACATAACTAATTAAGGGCTTTTGGAACAGATTGGAATATTTAGCGTAAAACTTTTATATAAACTCTCTTCACATTTTAAGCGTGGCAATGTACACAGCAGTACTTCCTAAATGCAATTTGCAGGAACAGTTGTAAATAGCTAACTGCACATGCAAGCAGGACAGAGATGGAAATAACAGTTTGAAAGAGGGGGGGGTTTAAAAATGCATCAACTATCATGGTTAGCTAATATTAGGATAATGCCTTCGGCAGCTAGACAAAGAAAGAAACAGCATATGCATTCTCCTGTTCTTTGGTTAAGTCTTTAAAAAAAAATTACCTCCACGTTTCTATGGTGAGATTTTGTATATAGGCTGCTTTGAAGCTAGGTAAGACTTGCCTCATAATATGAAGGGAAACGTCCAGGTTACAAACAATTAAGTTACAGGAAAAATAGTGATGCTAATAAAAATAAATATAAAAAAATGTTTTAAATTTAAAAAAAAATTAAAAAAAATAAAAATTCGGTCTGTCTTCTGGTAGATAGGTTTTTGGGAGAACCTTTCCATTAAAAGTGGTAACGAGATACAAAAGTAGTCTATGCCCACCTATCAGAATGAAATCATTATTATTTGCGTCAATCCAGAGGCCATTTATTTTGCTCATGTGCGACATTAACACCACTAAATCAACACTTGAATTTTAAAAAAGGGTATAACTACACCAAGATTTTTCAAAAGTAGTCTCCTTATGTGGCTTAAGCATTGTTATGGACGTAGAAAACAATGTCTGTGTAAAAGAAATATGAAACTTGAATTTGACTCACTTTCAATAGTAAGCCTACTGCACAGTACAGCTTTGGTTGGCCTGACTGAAAGACAAATATGGGATTTATAATCTTAGGTCATTAACAGCGTATTCAGAAAGGATTCAGACTGCTTCCCCTTTTCCACGTTACAGCCTTATTCTAAAATGGATTAAAATGTTTATTTTTTTTACTCACAATAACATAATGACAAAGTGAACGCAGGTATTTAGAAATGTTAGCAAATGTATATATAATTTTTTTTTTTTTTTTTAAATAGTTATTTACAAAAGTATTCGGACCCTTTGCTATGATTCTCGAAATGCCATGGTTACTGAGAGCTCCTCTGTGGAGATGGGAGAACCTCTTAGAGTGGCCAGACAGAAGCCACTCGCTAAAAGGCACCCGACAGCATTGAACTCTTTGGCCTGAATGCCAAGTGTCACATCTGGAAGAAACCTGCCTCCATCCCTACGATGAAGCATGAATCATGCTGTGGGGATGTTTTTCAGCGGGAGAGACTTGTCCGGATCGAGGGGGAAAAAATGAACGGCGCAAAGTACAGCGAGATCATTGGAGAAAACCTGCTCCAGACACTCGGGACCTCAGACTGGGGCAAAGGTTCACCTTCCAACAGGACAACGACCCTAAGCACACAGCCAAGACAACGCAGGAGTGGCTTCGTGACAAGTCTCTGAATGTCCTTTAGTGGCCCAGCCGGAGCCCGGACTTGAGACCAAACAAACACCTCTGGAGAGACCTGAAAATAGCTGTGCAGCAACACTTCACATCCAACCTGACAGATCTTGAGAAGCTTTTAGCGTAATACATAAGACTTGAGGCTGTAGTCACTGCCAAAAGATGCTTCAAAGTACTGAGTAAATGGCCTGAATAATCATGTAAATGTGATATCAGTTAATTTGCAAACATTTCTAAAAAGCAGTTTTAACTTTGTACATTTAAAAAAAATATGTCGTCAGAAGTTTACAAACCGCTTAGACAAATACATTTTAACTATGTTTCACAATTCCTGACATGCAATCCTAGTAAAAATTCCCTGTCTTAGGTCAATTTGGATCACCACTATTTTAAGAATGTGAAATGTCAGAATAATAGAGTGATTTATTTATTTCATCACATTCCCAGTTGGTCAGAAGTTGACACACTCAAATAGTATTTGGTAGCATTGCCTTTGAATTGTTTAACTTGGGACATACATTTCAGGTAGCCTTCCACAAGCTTCCCACAATATGTTGGGTGAATTTTGGCCCATTCCTCCTGACAGAGCTGGCGTAACAGTCAGGTTTGTTGGTCTCCTTGCGCACACATGCTTTTTCAGTTCTGCCCACAAATTTATGAGATTGAGGTCAGGGCTTTGTGATGGCCACTCCAATACCTTGACTTTGTTGTCTTTAAGCTATTTTGCCACAACTTTGGAAGTATGCTTGGGGACATTGTCCATTTGGAAGACCCATTTGCAACCAAGCTTGAACTTCCTGACTGATGTCTTGAGATGTTGCTTCAATATATCCCCAATTTTCCTCCTTCATGATGCCATTTATTTTATGAAGTGCACCAGTCCCTCCTGCAGCAAAGCACCCCCACAACATGATGCTGCCCCCCACGTGCTTCTTGGTTGGGATGGTGTTCTTCAGCTTGCAAGTCTCCCCCTTTTTCCTCCAAAAATAGTCATTATTGCCAAAGAGTTATATTTTTGTTTCATCAGACCAGAGGACATTACTCCAAAAAGTACGATCTTTGTCCCCATGCGCAGTTGCAAACCGTAGTCTGGCTTTTATATGGCGGTTTTAGAGCAGTGGCTTACTCCTTGGTGAGCGGCCTTTCAGGTTATGTCGATATAGGACTTGTTTTACTGTGGACATAAATACTTTGTACCCGTTTCCTCCAGCAGCTTCACAAGGTCCTTTGCTCTTCTGGGATTGATTTGCACTTTTCGCATCAAAGTACGTTCATCTCTAGGAGACAGAACGCGTCTCCTTCCTGAGCGGTATGATGGTTGCGTGGTCCCATGGTGTTTATACATGCATAATATTGTTTGTTCAGATAAATGTGGTACCTTCAGGCGTTTGGAAATTGCTTCCAAGGATGAACGAAACATGGAGGTCTATACATTTTTTTCTGATGTCTTGGCTGATTTCTTTTGATTTTCCCATGATGTCAAGCAAAGAGGTACTGAATTTGAAGGTAGGCCTTTGAAATACATCCACAGGTACACCTCCAATAGGCTAATTGACAATTTCAGTCAGAAGCCATGACATTTTCTAAGCTGTTTAAAAAAGGCACAGTCAACTTAGTGTATGTAAACTTCTGAAGCAATAATCTGTCTGCAAACTATTGTTGGAAAACTTGTGTCATGCAAAGTAGATGTCCTAACCGACTTGCCAAAACTATTGGTTTGTTAACAAGAAATTTGTTGAGTGGTTGAAAAACAAAGTTAATGACTCCACCCTAAGTGTATGTAAACTTCCGACAAAATTTAACCTTTAACTAGTCAAGTCAGTTAAGAACAAAATCTTAATAAAAATGGCCTACATTATGGGGCATTGTGTGTAGATGGGGGGGGGAGCATTTAATCCATTTTAGAATAAGGCTGTAATCTAACTAAATGTGGAAAAAGAGAAGGGGTCTGAATACTATCTGAAAGCACTGTGTCACTGTTTCTCATAGGAATTCACACAGGGAGCCTTTCATTCACCAGGCGGGCAGTTTGGAAAAATGTTTTCAAAATTTGAGTCTACCCACGTCTCCAGCACTGGGTACAGCCAACTAGTCAAAAAGAATACCCCAATATGCTTAACTGTATAGATTTTTCTTCCCCATCACTAGCAGTGAGTAATGTTCCCTTTAAGCTACACACGGGCGCAGCTCCCTGGGATAGCCGAGCAGAAGAAATATCCACCCGCGCAGAGAAGCACGAGATTTAAACTTTAACTTCCTAGAGTTTTCCCACCTTAGTTAACACCGTCAATATTTCCCTTTACTGTGGGACTTTGTGATCAAATCAACACAATTAGCCACTTTCAAAGCAACATACCGAAAAACATTATGCAAGAGATTTTATTGTAGGCAGGACACATTGGAGTAGGGTTCTATTGCATTGACAGGCACGACTCAGACGCCTACTCTACACAGACCGGTACGCTGTAACCAATCAGAGCTGCAGTAGACCTGTATGCAAATAGACCATCGCCATATGGATCTGTGCCGTTCACTGATCTGGACTGTGTTTACAGCATGAGCGGTTGTGAGTAGATGCGCTTGTTTTGAGATCAAAGCGAGAGCTGCATGTAGCCACTTGTGCACATTTGTTCATATAATTTGTTAGTTGTTCGCCCAGTTATAGATCAATGGGGGAGTGGTTACTTCCTACAAGAGCAGAAAACATGTACATTTCTAGACATCTTTGAAAAGTGAGTCAGGTAAAGAGGCAGTGTTGTATTTTAAAACAGGCTTGAAAAAGCTAAATAGCCAATAGGCATAATATCTGATTCTCTGTAATAATGGTATGAGAAAAATATATTTTATTTTGTGAAGTGGGTTCTTGCATCAAACATTCAGTTATTTCCCTGTCTGAAGGACAAGTGGATAAACAGGTTAATATCATGCCCTGCATGTTTTTTTCATAAGTCTCATGAAATGTACATTGAACACCACACGTTGGCTGCTACTGTAGGCTGACTGATAGAACAGCTATTTCTGTTTAAGAATGTTATGGGATGTATTTTCTCCATTGTTTATGACGGTAGGCCACTGTTATGCCTACATTATGATCACATAGCCACAGCCTACTTGACCACTGTCAAACTAACTTAAAGTAGGTACAGCCTCAGTTCACAGTAAACACACTGAAAGTTGCACAGAATTTTCACAACTTTCAAGTCCACACTACTCAGCAGACCTGCAATTTGCTCAGTGCCCCCCCCCCCCCCCGCTGCCTATTAAATATCCTGTGGTCTTGTCACTTCACCCCTGCCTTTATGTGCATAGTTGACTACCTCAGCTCGTACCCCTGCACATCGACTGGGTACTGGTACTCCCTGTATATGGCCTTGGTATTGTCACTCGTTATTCACTGTATTTATTCCTTGTGTCACTAGTCTAAAAAAAAATATTGAATTCTGCATTGTTTGAAAATGACCCTTAAGCATTTTCACTGTTAGTCTACACGTGATGGTTTATGAAGCTTGTGACAAATACAATTTGATTTGACCTTTCCCTTCGCTTTTGGACTTCAATGCACAACAGCTGTGTGACCAGGCGCAAAAACCTCCAAGCCAGACCTTCATACCATAACCGCTACAAAGCCTACATCGTTGTCACCATATCAACAATATAGTCAAACGCCGCGTTTTTAAATCCACAATCCAATCAAGGTGTAAAATCACAGTACAGTGTGGCCTAAAACAAGCAGTTACACCGACAGGCCCCAGTGGCAATACATTTATTAAACCGAATGCTTACCTTGACTTGAAAAAGTTGCAGTGTTGGCTAGCCTTAGCATGCTAGCTAACAAATAGCATTCCTCGCCGAGTCAGGTTGCTGAAGAAGCCAAACCAGTTGCATTAGCTAAGTGAAAGGTAAACTAAGAAAAATATATACAATGAAATTTTGCTCTGCTGCTTCTCCTTAAACTAAGAAATTCCTTTGTTCAACTATCAGGGTTCTACACTAACTTTTTCCACAGGTGGAACCAACTTCAAGTGGTGGCACCAACAGATGACTTGGTCGCATCAATCTATAACATAATTTGTTTTATCATTGATAATGACTTGGCCCCAGTCCCATAATGTGCCTGCATGCCATACAGAACCAGGTAAATAATGACTAGCCATCTTTTGAATTAGCACGCCCTTATGTTCTTACATAGATTTACTGTAATGAAAAAAAGAGACTTGCCAAATGTATTCATTGCAGATTTCAAAGTGCCCCGTGTTATTTTCTGCGCAATCCTCTAGAAGGTAGAATTTGAAAGGAAAAAAATATACTTGATACCAAAATTATACCACTTTTTTTAATGTGTGGAGTTTCACTCAAATTAAAAAAATTATTATATATTTTTTTAAATGTAATAGAACAACAAATGTTCTAAGTCCACAACAATGCTTAAACCACATTGAGGGACCATTTGAGGTCTGGGGAAGAAAAAATAAATCATAGAAATGTAAACTTTCGTATAATCACCTTTTAATTCCGGTGTGCACCAGCTTTACAGGTGTGGCTGGCAACAGTATGTCACTAGCACACTAGTGATGGAGTTGTCAAAACTAAAAATGTCCACTGGATTGAAGCATAATCATCCTACCAGGGAGGCATAAGCAACTTTGTAGTTACCTTCATCTACCCGATAACAGTTACACAATGAGATCGACACACTGACAAAACATTAACACCCCACTGTTTCCATGACAGACTGACCAGGTGAAAGCTATGATCCCTTATTGATGTCACTTGTTAAATCCACTTCAAAAATCAGTGTTGATGAAGGGGAGGAGACAGGTTAAAGAAGGATTTTTAATCCTCGTGACAACAGACATGGATTATGTATGTGTGCCATTCAGTGTATGAATGAGCAAGACAAAAGATTTAAGTGCCTTAGACCGGGGTGTGGTAGTAGATTCCAGGCGCACCGGTTTGTGTCAAGAACTGCAATGCTGCTGGTTTTTAACCCTCCGTTTCCTGTGTGTTAATACACACAAATTGAGGCTGTTCTGGGGACAAAAAAGGCAGGGGTGCATCCTGTTTCCATTGATTATCCTTGAGATGTTTCTAAAACTTGGAGTCTACCTGTGGTAAATTCAATTGACTGAACATGATTTGGGAAGGCTATTTTAGGCCACAAAGTTGACAGCAAAAACCAAGCCATGAGGTCAACGGAATTGTCCGTAGAGTTCCGAGACAGGATTGTGTCCAAGCACAGATCTTGGGAAGGGTACCAAAATATTTATGCAGCATTGAAGGTCCAAGAACACAATGACCTTAATCATTCTTAAAATGGAAGAAGTTTGGAACCAACCAAGACGCTTCTTCGAGCTGGCTGCCCGGCCAAACTGAGCAATCGAGGGAGAAGGGCCTTGGTCAGCGAGGTGACCAAGAACCCAATGGTCACTGACAGAGCTCCTCTGTGGAGATGGGAGAATCTTCCAGAAGGACAACCATCTCTGTAGCGCTCCACCAATCAGGCATTTATGGTGGAGTGGCCAGACTGAAGCCATCCAACCTGACAGCTTGAAAGGACCTGCAGAGATGAACGGGAGAAACTCCCCAAATACAGGTGTGCCAAGCTTGTGGTGTCATACCAAGAAGACTTGATGCTGTAATTGCTGCCAAAGATGCTTCAAGAAAGTCCCGAGTAAAGGGTCTGAATACTTATGTAAATGTGATCAGCTATTTTTGAATTAATTTGCAAACATTACTAAACCTGTTTCTGGTGTCGATTGAAGTAATAAAACAATTTAATCAATTTCAGAATAAGGCCGTAACATAACGAAATGTGGATAAAGTCAAGGGGGTCTGAATACACTTTATACAGTGCATTCGGAAAGTTTGTGGACTCCCCTTCAAATTAGTGGATTCGGCCATTTCAGCCACACCCCTTGCTGACAGGTGTATTAAAATAAAATAAAAAAATCAGGCACACAGCCATGTAATCTCCATAGACAAACATTGGTAGCAGAATGGCCTTACTGAAGAGCTCAGTGACTTTCAATGCAGCACCGTCATAGGATGCCACCTTTCCAACAAGTCAGTGAATCAAATTTCTGCTCGAGCTGCACGGTCAACTTTAAGTGCTGTTATTGTGAAGTGGAAACGTCTAGGAGCAACCATAGCTCAGCCGCGAAGTGGTAGGCCATACAAGCTCACAGAATGGGACCGCCAAGTGTTGAAGCGCGTAACGCTTTCAAATCGCCTGTCATTGGTTGCAACAGTCACTAGAATTCCAAACTGCCTCTGGAAGTAACGTCAGCACAAGCACAGTTTGTTGGGTGCTTCATGAAATGGGTTTCCTGACAATGATATCTGGCACACAAGCCGAAGATCATCATGCGCAATGCCAAGCGTCAGCTGGAGCAGTGTTAAACTCACTGCCATTGGAGCAGTGTTAAACTCACTGCCATTGGAGCAGTGGAAACGCATTATTTGGCATGATGAATCATGCTTCACTATCTGGCAGTCCGACGGACAAATCTGGGTTTGGAGGATGCCAGGAAAACGCTACATTCCCGAATGCATAGTTTGGTGAAGGAGGAAATAATGGTTTGGGTTAGGCCCCTTAGTTCCGGTGAAGGGAAATCTTAGCGCAACCGCATACAATGACATCCTAGACAATTCTGTGCTTCCAACATTGTGGGAACAGTTTGCGGAAGGCCCTTTCCTGTTTCAGCATGACAGTGCCCCCGTGCACAAAATGAGGTCCATACAGAAATGGTTTGTCGAGATCGTTGTGGAAGAATTTCACTGGCCTGCAGAGCCCTGAACTCAACTCCATCGAACACCTTTGGGATGAATTGAAACGCCGACTGCGAGCCAGGCATAATCGCCCAACCTCACGAGTGCTCGTGGCTAAATGAAAGCAAGTACCCGCAGCAATATTCCAACATCTAGTGGAAAGCCTTCTCAGAAGAGTGGAGGCTGTTAAAGTAACAGGGGGGGGGGGGGGGACCAACTCCCTATTAATTCCCATGATTTTGTAATGCGAAGTTCGACGAGCAGGTGTCCACATACTTTGTCATGTAGTGTGTCTGAAACATGTATTTTTATTTAACTAGGCAAGTCAGTTAAGAACAAATTCTTAATTACAATGACTGCTTATTATAAATAAATACATTTAAATATTTATGACGAAACACAGACAAGAATAATGTTGGCATTGCCTGACTAAATAGAGAGCAAGCTAGTCAGTCTTGCCATTTGAGATTTGAGAGTTATTGTATCATGTTTTAAAATGAGAAAGCAACCAAAAACAGGTTCCCCTTCTAATGGAACACTTTGTATTGAAAACCAATTTGAAACCAACATTCAATTTTGTCTTGCTCACAACCGCACATGATTTCACCGAAACAAGAGCATCAGACTAGCCCAACACCCTTCAATGTTTAAAGTAGGCTATTCCATGACAGTTGAATTTGCGATGAGCCATACAGTTAAGACAACTTTTTAAATACCTGGTTTGCATACCTATTGCCATAGCATTTACAGGTAGATATAATTTGAAACAGCTTTCCTACCACTGTCGGTCTCCATGCAACAACCAGCAATTTAAAGCTGCGCACTCGATGCCCGAAAGATTATCGAGGTTATACGTGTGCGACAATTAAATCGACATAAAAGATGGATTCCCAAAGTTGTTTATATTATTTTTTTAATCAATTATGTAGCCGAGATTAAAAAAAGCATTATAATATTTTTGTTCACTTACCCTAGCGGCCATCTTAGGGGGGTGATAAACTGGCCCAGAGCGTTTTCAAAAACTCCCTGGTATGTCGAGCCCTAACACAAACAGACAGGGGTATTTCCCGTGCCACCGTCGCCTCTTCCCGAAAGTTGGTATATTTTTGGTCAATTGCACATTACTGTTTGAGGCTACTGTAGACGATTGCAAAACGGTGTTTTAATCCGTTATTTGGTTACATGTGAATATATTTAGTATAGTTCTATCTAATAAAGGATAGCTTTTTTAATGTTAAACTTTTGTTTTCATGTAATTCACTGAGTAGGGTGGTCCTCCCCTTCCTCCTCTGAGGAGCCTCCACTGGTAGACGCTTACTTTGGGAAGCAGTGGGCAGCAGACAGCACCCAGTCCTTAGTGATGATGGTACCTCCACAGATATGGCCATCCTTCGCTGTCTAAAGACCAAGAGGGGGAAAGAGGTCGAGGGGGAAAGAGGTCGAGGGGGAAAGAGGTCGAGGGGGAAAGAGGTCGAGGGGGAAAGAGGTCGAGGGGGAAAGAGGTCGAGGGGGAAAGAGGTCGAGGGGGAAAGAGGTCGAGGGGGAAAGAGGTCGAGGGGGAAAGAGGTCGAGGGGGAAAAGAGGTCGAGGGGGAAAGAGGTCGAGGGGGAAAAGAGGTCGAGGGGGAAAGAGGTCGAGGGGGAAAGAGGTCGAGGGGGAAAGAGGTCGAGGGGGAAAGAGGTCGAGGGGGAAAGAGGTTGAGGTGAATCAAAACAGGTCTTATTCCCCTCTCAGCAGGTCAGCATGATGACCAACACACACACTAAAACCAGACAAACAAGTCTTCATGCATTTTGTTCATTCCACATCTTGACTCAGCGCTGAACTACCTGAATATCCACTTGCCACGGCCATGCCCCCATTGATGCATCTACTCCTCCCACAATCCTTTTTCCCATGGGTGGTTGACCACACTCTTCCTGAGCATGACAAACCATGACACCTGAGAACAGTAGGCAAAATGGGAATTAGACCAGTCGTGTAGAAAGTACGCAATTGTCATACTTGAGAAGGTAAAGACACCTTAATAGAAAATGACTCAAGTAAAAGTCACCTAGTAAAATACTACTTGAGTAAACATCAAAGTAACTTTTAAAATATCAAAAGTATAAGTATAAATCATTTCAAATTCCTTATGTTAAGCAAACCAGATGGCACCATTTTTGTTTTACAGATAGCCAGAGGCACACTCATACATCATTTACAAATGAAGAATTTGTCTTTGGTGATTCTGCTAGATCAGAGGCAGTAGGGATGACCAGGGATGTTCGCTTGATAACTGTGTGACTAACCATTTTAGGTGTTAGGGAAAGTGTATGAAGTAAAAAAGTACCGTATTTTCTTTAGGAATGTAGTTTAGTAAATGTTGTCAAACAAATAGTAAAGTCAAATTCAGATACTCAAAACAATTACTTATGTAGTACTTTAAAGTATACCATTACCAAACAAATATTGTAGTTTTGAAACTGCAGTCGACTGTGGCATTTTGGACCCAGTATTTGCAGCATATTGCAGTTAACCTGCACTCTGCCATATTTGTTGTAAGAGTTTTTACTTAAGTACTTTACACCACTTAGCAGGACAAGAAAATGGTCTAATTCACACACTTATCAAGTGAACATCCCTGGTCATCCCTACTGCCTCTGATCTGGCAGAATCACAAATTCTTCATTTGTAAATTATGTATGAGTGTGCCTCTGGCTATCTGCAAATTACAAAAAACAAGAAAAAAATTGCCTTTTGGTTTTTTTAATATAAGGAATTGGAAATGTACACTTTTGATACTTAAGTATATTTAAGCTGCTCTTTTGCACACCAGTATCTCTACGTGCACATGACCATCTGATCATTTATCACTCAAGTGTTAATCTGCTAAATTGTAATTATTCACCTACCTCATGCCTTTTGCACACAATGTATAGACTTTGTTTAAAAAAAAATTTTTAAATTCTGTGTTATTGACTTGTTTATTGTTTACTCCATGTGTAACTGTGTTTTTGTCTGTTCACACTGCTATGCTTTTTCTTGGCCGTGTCGCAGTTGTAAATGAGAACTTGTTCTCAACTAGCCCACCTGGTTAAATAAAGGTGAAATAAAAAAATACAATAAAAATCAGCAATTACATGTACTTTTGATACTTAGGTAAATGTAAAACCAAATACGTTTACTCAATTAGTATTTTACTGGGTGAATGTCACTTGTCATATTCTGTTAAGGTATTTTTTACTCTGACTCAAGTATGACAGTTGGGTACTTTTTCCACCACTGCCTTTACATTGATACATATGCCTACGTGAGTACGCTGTCGATTAGGGCTGGCCTAGGCCCAAAGTGCATATGCTAAATTTGATCAAATAACCACAAACAGAATCGTCATTCTGTTACCAAACTTAGTATCTGCACTGTTCTTCAAGTAGATGTTTTCGTGAAATTCTTAGTGGAAATTGTTAAAAATATTCATTGTGCACAGTTGCACGGTTCGTTTAACTTTGCAATCGAAGTGTTAGACACATTTAAAGTAAAAAACGTCAGCGTCACTCCTGCCGTGGAAATGCCCGTAGGCAATGTTGCCGGAGTAGCCAAAACAAAGGTACCCAAATACAGGTCGATATTTCCCTTGCAACCCGCAAATGAGTCGATTGAAATTACACACAACTGACCTACTTCACTGACATGACCAGGTTATAGCATAAAGACATGAAAACTCACCTGTGAAACACCAAAGAAGTCTAACGTAAAAGTCTGAATTCGGTATCATTTTCGAGGGACACGCAAATTTCAGGTAGCCCCAAATTTTCCCCCCAAAACGGTAGTATTCTTCAGAAGTCTTGTGTTCTAAATCAAATCGTCCGTACAGCAGCTAATTTTCACGGAAATCCACTTTCCACAATAGCGGTGTTGAAATTCTTCGTGTGAATGGTTAAAAAAACGTATCAAAATGTATTCCTTGCGAAAACAAAAAAAGAACAATACGGTTACTGACAACCTCTTGGTTTATGCCTATATTTAATACAAGGTTAGGAGAACCAGACCTGTGGACCACGTTCGTCAGAAAACCTCAAACGCTGGGACAGGCATTTGATTGTCCCATTCGTTTATCACGTGAGCAAAGCACCTGTGATCCTACAGGGGAAGGTGTGGCAGGGGGTGTATTCCTTAAGCCTATTCTGTTGCAAAAATGTTTGCAATAGAAATCGTTTATTCCAAACGGAAAACGTTTTGCAACACGAGAAAACAAGAGTTTGTTTTGGACAAATTCAGGTAGGTCTCCTGTATTCTGACCCCGAGTTGGCTCTAAAGGATATCCTGTATTCTGACCCCGAGTTGGCTCTAGAAAATGTATCCTCAATATTATTCCTCTGGCAGATAAACACACCCATTTTAAACAATTCAGAGTCAAAGATAGTTCAGAAGAAAACCAAGGGTTTGATCTATCTGAGCTCATTCAGATGAGGTAGCTCATCATTAACTAGCTCATCAATATGATTTGTAAAAGACAGCTTTTCATCTATCCAGGTGCCCAGATATTTGTAAGGAGGGACATGATCAATATTGACACCATCCAAAGTACATATGCTTAAATCATCAGAGTTATTTTTATGCGCTCTAGAGAACAACTTATACTTAGTTTTACCTTTATTCAATACTAATTCCAGGTCAAGAAAGTTTTTCTGTTGTACAATGAAGGCAGGCTGTAGTTCAGATAGAGCCTGGTCAACCGTGGGACAATAGCATACACAACAGTATCATCAGCATACAAGTGCAGGTTGCAGTTTTGTTTTTTTACAGACAAGTCAATATTGTTTATGTAAACAGTAAAAAGTACAGGACCCAGAATGGATGCCTACAGGACACATATCTTAAAAACTAGTTAAGGATTAGCCCCTTTTTTTTCAATTTCCGCATAAAATTACATACCCAAATCTAACTGCCTGTAGCTCAGGCCCTGAAGCAAGGATATGCATATTATTGGTGCCATTTGAAAGGAAATACTTAGAAGTTTATGTAAATGTAAACTGAATGTAGTAGAATATAACAGAATAGATCCGGTAAAAGATAATACGAAGAAAAAAACAACCGTTCATTTTTCTTTTGTACCATCATCTTTGAAATGCAAAAGAAAAGCCATAATGTATTATTCCAGTCCAGGTGCAATTTAGATTTTGGCCACTAGTTGGCATCTGTGTATGTGCAAAGTTTTCAGCTGATCCAATGAACCATTGCATTTCTGTTCAACATTTTGTATCAAGACTGCCCAAATGTGCCTAATTTGTTAATTAATAACTTTTCATGTTCAAAATTGTGCACTCTCCTCAAACTATAGCATGTCATTCTTTCACTGTAATAGCTACTGTAAATTGGACAGTGCAGTTAGATTAACAATAATTTAAGCTTTGTGAATATCAGATATGTCTATGTCCTGGGAAATGTTCTTGTTACTTACAACCTCATGCTAATCGCATTAGCCTACATTAGCTCAACTGTCCCGTGGAAGGGACAGTGGTCCCGAAGAAGATTTATGTTAAGAAGCTGAGAATAAAAATGGGCATGTTTTTCTAGAAATACATCCTGTCTCATGCTACATAGTAGAAGCAGATTATTCAGTCGACGTTCCTATCGGTCCTAGACGATGGCGACATCAGCTATATGAACACAGCTGCCACTTCCCTAAAGCCATTAGATGCAGTTAATCATAGTGCACTGCGCTTTATTACGGGCAACAATTTGAATACTAATCACTGCATTCTCTACCAGAAAGTTGGTTGGCCCTCTGTGATGTCATCACTGCATTCTCTAACAGAAATTTGGTTGGCCCTCTGTGATGTCATCACTGCATTCTCTATCAGAAAGTTGGTTGGCCCTCTGTGATGTCATCACTACATTCTTTATCAGAAAGTTGGTTGCCCTCTTTGATGTCACATTGGTTGATATATTGCTATGTGTTCATGTATAAAGCCCTTCTACAAAAAGTCCCACTGTACCTAACATCATAACTAATCTTTAGACATCTCTAGAAAATTATTTGTTCTCTACTGAGTTAGGTAAATCAGCTTTTAGTTGTCCTCCACCTTATTTGTGGAACAATCTTCAAAATGTTCTTAAATGTGATGTTCTGGTGCCTCTAGGGTAACTCAGAAAGATGATTGAGGACCTCATTACTGATGAATGTGATGTTCTGGTGCCTCTCAGAAAGATGATTGAGGACATCATTACTGATGAATGTGATGTTCTGGTGCCTCTAGGGTAACTCAGAAAGATGATTGAGGACCTTATTACTGATGAATGTGATGTTCTGGTGCCTCTAGCCTGATGAATGTGATGTTCTGGTGCCTAGGGTAACTCAGAAAGATGATTGAGGACCTTATTACTGTAACTCAGAAAGATGATTGAGGACCTTATTACTGATGAATGTGATGTTCTGGTGCCTCTAGGGTAACTCAGAAAGATGATTGAGGACCTTATTACTGATGAATGTGATGTTCTGGTGCCTCTAGGGTAACTCAGAAAGATGATTGAGGACCTTATTACTGATGAATGTGATGTTCTGGTGTCTCTAGGGTAACTCAGAAAGATGATTGAGGACCTTATTACTGATGAATGTGATGTTCTGGTGCCTCTAGGGTAACTCAGAAAGATGATTGAGGACCTTATTACTGATGAATGTGATGTTCTGGTGCCTCTAGGGTAACTCAGAAAGATGATTGAGGACCTTATTACTGATGAATGTGATGTTCTGGTGCCTCTAGGGTAACTCAGAAAGATGATTGAGGACCTTATTACTGATGAATGTGATGTTCTGGTGCCTCTAGGGTAACTCAGAAAGATGATTGAGGACCTTATTACTGATGAATGTGATGTTCTGGTGCCTCTAGGGTAACTCAGAAAGATGATTGAGGACCTTATTACTGATGAATGTGATGTTCTGGTGCCTCTAGGGTAACTCAGAAAGAGGATTGAGGACCTTATTACTGATGAATGTGATGTTCTGGTGCCTCTAGGGTAACTCAGAAAGAGGATTGAGGACCTTATTACTGATGAATGTGATGTTCTGGTGCCTCTCGGGTAACTCAGAAAGATGATTGAGGACCTTATTACTGATGAATGTGATGTTCTGGAAAGATGCCTTATTACTGATGAATGTGATGTTCTGGTGCCTCTCGGTAACTCAGAAAGATGATTGAGGACCTTATTACTGATGAATGTGATGTTCTGGTGCCTCTCTCAGAAAGGATAACTTACTGATGAATGTGATGTTCAGAAAGATGATTGAGGACCTTATTACTGATGAATGTGATGTTCTGGTGCCTCTAGGGTAACTCATGAAAGATGATTGAGGACCTTATTACTGATGAATGTGATGTTCTGGTGCCTCTAAGGTAACTCAGAAAGATTATTGAGGACCTTATTACTGATGAATGTGATGTTCTGGTGCCTCTAGGGTAACTCAGAAAGATGATTGAGGACCTTATTACTGATGAATGTGATGTTCTGGTGCCTCTAGGGTAACTCAGAAAGATGATTGAGGACCTTATTACTGATGAATGTGATGTTCTGGTGCCTCTAGGGTAACTCAGAAAGGTAACTCAGAAAGATGATTGAGGACCTTATTACTGATGAATGTGATGTTCTGGTGCCTCTAGGGTAACTCAGAAAGATGATTGAGGACCTTATTACTGATGAATGTGATGTTCTGGTGCCTCTAGGATGTAACTCAGAAAGAACTCAGATTGAGGACCTTATTACTGATGAATGTGATGTTCTGGTGCCTCTAGGGTAACTCAGAAAGATGATTGAGGACCTTATTACTGATGAATGTGATGTTCTGGTGCCTCTCGGGTAACTCAGAAAGATGATTGAGGACCTTATTACTGATGAATGTGATGTTCTGGTGCCTCTCGGGTAACTCAGAAAGATGATTGAGGACCTTATTACTGATGAATGTGATGTTCTGGTGCCTCTAGGGTAACTCAGAAAGATGATTGAAAGATGAATGTGATGTTCTGACCTTATTACATCATTACTGATGAATGTGATGTTCTGGTGCCTCTAGGGTAACTCAGAAAGATGATTGAGGACCTTATTACTGATGAATGTGATGTTCTGGTGCCTCTAGGGTAACTCAGAAAGATGATTGAGGACCTTATTACTGATGAATGTGATGTTCTGGTGCCTCTAGGGTAACTGATTGAGGACAGATGAATGTGATGTTCTGGTGCCTCTCGGGTAACTCAGAAAGAGGATTGAGGACCTTATTACTGATGAATGTGATGTTCTGGTGCCTCTCGGGTAACTCAGAAAGATGATTGAGGACCTTATTACTGATGAATGTGATGTTCTGGTGCCTCTCGGGTAACTCAGAAAGATTGATTTACTGATGAATGTGATGTTCTGGTGCCTCTCGCGTAACTCAGAAAGATTTGATTACTGATGAATGTGATGTTCTGGTGCCTCTCGGGTAACTCAGAAAGAGGATTGAGGACCTTATTACTGATGAATGTGATGTTCTGGTGCCTCTCGGGTAACTCAGAAAGAGGATTGAGGATCTCATTTCTGATGAATGTGTTTGTTTTTTATGAGCGTGTTTTTCTTTCTTTCTGCTTGCATTTTGTTTTTACATTTTGATGTTTGTATTTTTTGTAATTGATGTAATACAGGGCTCATCTGTAAAAGAGATCTTGGTCTCAGTATGACTCCCTGATAATATAAAGGTTTATTTTATTTTTTTAAGATCCCTCCCGCTTTTTTTCCTTTTGCTTCCGTTTAGTTCTTAGAAGGTAAACGGTTTCCGTTGCGAGACGTAATAAATACACGCCAGGTGCCTGCAGTTTGGTTTACCTGAGTGAGGTGCGCTTGGAGCACCAATATTGGACATTTGACACCTGAGAGGACTGCAACACTATTCCTGTGGGTGATTGAAAAGGGGACATCGACAATGATACTATTTTTCATACTTGCAGGTATGTGTAGCCATCTCAATTTCTTTTGTAATCTTTTAGTTATTAATTCCAAAACGGACAACACCTTTTCCCCCAGACTACTGTAGGGGGAAAGTCACTGGCAATCAAATCATATGGATAGATTTACTACATCACAGCTGCTTTGCTTCGTCTATCCCTGTCTTGTATGTCATGTTGCAGTTTCAACACCCTGGTTAATCATTAACCACATGAAAAAGATAATAAAAGTATTCTCTCCCGGAACTAAGGGAAGAAATGTGCCATTTATTCCTTTTTCTACATTTGCTATATCATGTATTTGATGGATTTAGGATGTTTGTTGTTCTTGTCCTGTGCTTGAAGGATATTGTTTTGTTAGGGGGTATTTCATGTTGCATAGGTCTAGTATGTCTTGATTCAGTGTGTTGAATCAATGGCGAACAGAATCACTTCCCCAAACCTGTCTAAGATATTTCCACTTTTGCTTGACAGGCTGTAGGTTAACCTTTAACTAGCAACTGTTTAAAAAAAAAACATGTCATCATTTATGAGTTCAGTATATTCTTGTTCAGTGTGTGTAAATCCTAGTCAGAATTTTATATTTAAAAATTCCATAGGCCTATACAATGATATGCAACTGGTATAAAATACATTTGAAAGTGATCTAGAGAAATATGTGAGTATTGAGATGAATAGAATACATCTGATTTCTTTTTAGTTTTCTCCTCTGCCAGAGGCCTACAGGTGACCATTGGACAACCTACATATGAGGTTGCGCGAGGCGATGATGTCACCCTGGTGTGTAGTTTCATTCCTGCTGCACAACCCAACCCCTCCACGTTGGTTATCATCACATGGTCCATGGAGGCTGATAGCCCTGTTGATCCGAAGGTCAGTCAGAAGACAAGAGATGGCTCCATTTGATCAATGTAAAAGCTTTGCTACTATTGTCACTGTTTCTCGACAGACGGAAACACAAAGTTAAATGCTGAAATAAAGATCATTAGAAGGACAACAGGTGGGTCAACTCGAAGGTTTTCAGGTGCACATGATAAGCTAATATCGCCCTTAGAAGACTAAATACAGCCACATTTTATTGAATCTTTATTTTGACAGGGAGTCATGCTGAGACCACAGTCTCTTTTAAAGACGAGCCTCGTAAACAAAATGTACACATCAATACACAACTAAAATCAAAACTGAGATACGAAACACAATCATAGAAAACAAACATTCTTCAGTAGCAGGTCCTCAATCAGCCGTCTGAATGGTCCTAGAGGCACTAAATCATCACATTTTAGATCGTTTTGGAGATTATATCGCAAGTAAGGTGAAAAAAACAAACAACTTAAAGCAGATTTAGCTAACTCGGTGGAGATGGAAGGGAGCTCTAGAATTAGCCACCCCTGAGACCGGGTCTGGTAACCCGTACGTCTATGGGTTAATAATGAAGTAAGGTACGGCGGAAGTTTGTGCAAGAGGGCTTTATAAACGAAAAGAGTGCAATGCATCAATCTACAAGACTTCAAAGAGGACCAGCCTACTTTCTGATACAGAATGCAGTGATGTGTACTGAACCAATCGGCCGTAATAAAGCATAGTGTGCTATGATAAACTGCTGCCAATGGATTCAATACATTGGCAGCTGCGTGCATATAGACGATATCACTATAATCTATAACTGGCATGAATGTTGTCTGAATGATTTGTTTTCTGCTATGTAAGGAAAGGCATGCTCTATTCCAGCCTGGTCTCATAAACTAGACGTAACATAGTAAACTAAAATTGGTCACTCAAATGAATATGATATGTTACGTTTGGTATGGTTATATAAGACAGAAGGTTACTTAAGGCAAACTTGAAAGGATGATGGGTGTTTGGTTGGGGTGGATAGGTGAACGTGTAACATGAATGTCTAGCAACACAAATGTTGTGTGTTTGAATCTCATAATGGACAACTTAAGCATTTAAGCTACTTTGCAACTACTTAGCATGTTACCCAACCCTTTAACTTAACCCCTAACCTTTAGCCGAACTAACGTACGCCCCCTAGCTATCATTAGTCACCTAGCCACCTAACTAACGTTAGCCACAACAAAATTGCATTTTGTAACATATCATAGGAAATGGATGATGGACATCCACAAATTAATACACACCATACCAAAAGTAACATATTTTACTAATTTGTGTCCCGGATTTACATTTACTATGTTACGTCTAGCCCATGTCGCGTATTCCTATAAAGGAAGCCCTTTTGACCACTGAGTGTGTGCATTGAAGTGTGTAGGTTTTGTGCAGAATGTGTTCAGTATTTTGTGTCTCCCTGATTCGTGTAGATTGTTATTGCCACATTCTACTCTCTCGAAAATCAAGTGGACATCAAGCCTTCCTATAAAGACCGAGCAGAGATGACCCATGACATCACTGGAGGGCGGAGCACCCTGACCCTCCGCAAGGTGTCCATGCAGGAGAACAGGCTGTGGCAGTGCAGGGTGCAGATCCCTGGAGACGAGGAGGGGACGCCTTCCTCCACCACCGAACTAGTGGTCCTTGGTAAGACAGTGGTAGATACATGTGGTCCTTGGTAAGACAGTGGTAGATACATGTGGTCCTTGGTAAGATAGTGGTAAGAGAGTGGTAGATACATGTGGTCCTTGGTAAGACAGTGGTAGATACATGTGGTCCTTGGTAAGACAGTGGTAGATACATGTAGTCCTTGGTAAGACAGTGGTAGATACATGTGGTCCTTGGTAAGACAGTGGTAGATACATGTGGTCCATGGTAAGACAGTGGTAGATACATGTGGTCCTTGGTAAGACAGTGGTAGATACATGTGGTCCTTGGTAAGACAGTGGTAGATACATGTGGTCCTTGGTAAGACAGTGGTAGATACATGTAGTAAGACCATGTAGGTAAGACAGTGGTAGATACATGTGGTCCTTGGTAAGACAGTGGTAGATACATGTGGTCCTTGGTAAGACAGTGGTAGATACATGTAGTCCTTGGTAAGACAGTGGTAGATACATGTGGTCCTTGGTAAGACAGTGGTAAGACATGTGGTCCTTGGTAGACAGTGGTAGATACATGTGGTCCTTGGTAAGACAGTGGTAGATACATGTAGTCCTTGGTGGTGGTAGATACATGTGGTCCTTGGTAAGACAGTGGTAGACACATGTGGTCCTTGGTAAGACAGTGGTAGATACATGTAGTCCTTGGTAAGACAGTGGTAGATACATGTAGTCCTTGGTAAGACAGTGGTAGATAGATACATGTGGTCCTTGGTAAGACAGTGGTAGATACATGTGGTCCTTGGTAAGACAGTGGTAGATACATGTGGTCCTTGGTAAGACAGTGGTAGATACATGTGGTCCTTGGTAAGACAGTGGTAGATACATGTGGTCCTTGGTAAGACAGTGGTAGATACATGTGGTCCATGGTAAGACAGTGGTAGATACATGTAGTCCATGGTAAGACAGTGGTAGATACATGTGGTCCAAAGACAGTGGTAGATACATGTGGTCCAGTGGTAGTAAGTGGTAGACAGTGGTCCTTGGTAAGACATGGTAAGGTGGTAGATACATGTGGTCCTTGGTAAGACAGTGGTAAGACAGTGGTAGATACATGTGGTCCTTGGTAAGACAGTGGTAGATACATGTGGTCCTTGGTAAGACAGTGGTAGATACATGTGGTCCTTGGTAAGACAGTGGTAGATACATGTGGTCCTTGGTAAGACAGTGGTAAGACAGTGGTAGATACATGTGGTCCTTGGTAAGACAGTGGTAGATACATGTAGTCCTTGGTAAGACAGTGGTAGATACATGTGGTCCTTGGTAAGACAGTGGTAGATACATGTGGTCCTTGGTAAGACAGTGGTAAGACAGTGGTAGTTACATGTGGTCCTTGGTAAGACAGTGGTAGATACATGTAGTCCATGGTAAGACAGTGGTAGATACATGTGGTCCTTGGTAAGACAGTGGTAAGACAGTGGTAGATACATGTGGTCCTTGGTAAGACAGTGGTAGATACATGTGGTCCTTGGTAAGACAGTGGTAGATACGTGTGGTCCATGGTAAGACAGTGGTAGATACATGTAGTCCATGGTAAGACAGTGGTAGATACATGTGGTCCTTGGTAAGACAGTGGTAAGACAGTGGTAGATACATGTAGTCCTTGGTAAGACAGTGGTAGATACATGTGGTCCTTGGTAAGACAGTGGTAGATACGTGTAGTCCATGTAGAGAAATAGTAGTATGATAGTTTGAAGTCTGGTGTGGGTGAAAAGGTTCCATCTGTTTAAAGATGGAACGGATAACTTAAATTCTGTGTCTTGTCATGTCAAAGGAAAATAGTCCTTAGATGTTCTTAAAGTTTCCTTCAGCAAGATGGTTCTCTAGTGTGTTCATTAGGACTCCACTGCCCTCTACTGGACTACTTATAAAAAAAAAACACAATATGATGTGACGTCTGCTTCCCTCTCCAGTGGCTCCCTCTGTGCCAGTCGTCAGCGTACAGGGCGAAGCAGAGTACTGGAACAACATCAACCTGACCTGTGTGTCTGAGGAGGGCTCCCCCGCCCCGACCTATAGCTGGAAAACAAACGATGTCAGGAACACTCCCAGAGTATTCCCACCGAGGACCACTGAGAGTATGTTTTGTGTGTTTGATGTTCATCTTTACTTCAAACAAGCCATAGAATAATGGCAGGGCCGCTGAGGTTATTACCAAAACTTCCTGATTTGTTTATCAGTGTGTACGTGCAGCTGTCCTCTCTGAATTTTAACTTCCTGATTCCTCCATTCTTTCAGAGAATGGTGTTCTATCTCTGTTTAATATCTCCATGGAGACTTCCGGTTTCTTCATCTGCACTGCGACCAACCAGGTCCGATCTGCCAGCTCAAACTTCACCCTCACTGTCATGCCCCGTGAGTATTGAGTATACCCTGTGAGTATTGAGTATACCCTGTGAGTATTGAGTATACCCTGTGAGTATTGAGTATACCCTGTGAGCATTGAGTATACCCTGTGAGCATTGAGTATACCCTGTGAGTATTGAGTATACCCTGTGAGTATTGAGTATACCCTGTGAGTATTGAGTATACCCTGTGAGTATTGAGTATACCCTGTGAGTAATGAGTACACCCTGTGAGTATTGAGTATACCCTGTGAGTATTGAGTATACCCTGTGAGTATTGAGTATACCCTGTGAGTATTGAGTATACCCTGTGAGTATTGAGTATACCCTGTGAGTATTGAGTACACCCTGTGAGTATTGAGTATACCCTGTGAGTATTGAGTACACCCTGTGAGTATTGAGTATACCCTGTGAGTATTGAGTATACCCTGTGAGTATTGAGTATACCCTGTGAGTATTGAGTACACCCTGTGAGTATTGAGTATACCTTGTTTGGTAAATGGGGAAGATATACCCTGTGAATCAAGTATCTGCAAATACACCCTGTGATCTATTGATGTATTGTGTTGTGACTATATGTTTGGAGGTGAAATGGGGAAGATATAGCGATGACTGAATCAAGGCATCTGCAAATCAAGTCACATTTATCTTTATCTTATGTTCCACCTCCTCCTGTTGTGACACTCTACTGCATCCCTCTCTCTTCTTATGTTCCACCTCCTCCTGTTGTGACACTCTACTGCATCCCTCTCTCTTCTTATGTTCCACCTCCTCCTGTTGTGGCACTCTACTGCATCCCTCTCTCTTCTTATGTTCCACCTCCTCCTGTTGTGACACTCTACTGCATCCCTCTCTCTTCTTATGTTCCACCTCCTCCTGTTGTGACACTCTACTGCATCCCTCTCTCTTCTTATGTTCCACCTCCTCCTGTTGTGACACTCTACTGCATCCCTCTCTCTTCTTATGTTCCACCTCCTCCTGTTGTGACACTCTACTGCATCCCTCTCTCTTCTTATGTTCCACCTCCTCCTGTTGTGACACTCTACTGCATCCCTCTCTCTTCTTATGTTCCACCTCCTCCTGTTGTGACACTCTACTGCATCCCTCTCTCTTCTTATGTTCCACCTCCTCCTGTTGTGACACTCTACTGCATCCCTCTCTCTTCTTATGTTCCACCTCCTCCTGTTGTGACACTCTACTGCATCCCTCTCTCTTCTTATGTTCCACCTCCTCCTGTTGTGACACTCTACTGC